>NC_091589.1:21117393-21139893 GCF_042767895.1 Penaeus vannamei
TGTTGGTTGGGGGGGGGGGGGGAGTGGGTGATAGTGTTGTGGTGAACATGACCTGGTGGTGTTGGGAGTGGATACGACACTCGTTGCCAATGTGGGTGGTGATGATACCGGGGGTGGTGAGGGAGGTTAAGTTGCATTAAGAAGGGGTGACATATTGGTGATGGTGAGTTGATGGTGTCGTGGTGTTAGGAGTGGATGCGATGGTGATGTTGAGACGAGTTGAAGAAGAAGAAGAGAGTGTGTGTGTGTGCGCTTGCGTTAAGGGGTTGATGAGTTCATAGAAAACGTAGATCGTTCTCGGTATCCCATCCCCCCCCCTCCCTCTCTCCCCCTCTCTGTCTCTCTCTCACTCCTATCTTGACATTCTTTCTGCGTGCAAGTGTGACACTGGCTGTGTCTGTCTGTCTCTCTTTCTCGGTCTTGTCTCTTTGGTTCTCTCTTCTCTTCTCTTTTTGTCTCTTATCTCTCATTGTTTCGCCTCTCCTCCTAACCCCTATCCACCGCCGGCCTTCACGTCTATCTTATGTCCTCTTCATCTTTGCTCTCTCAATCTCTTTTCCTCTCCTCTTTCCCCCTTCTCTCTATCCTCTCCTCTCCCACATCCTCCCCCCCCCTTCCCCCTCCCCTTCCCCTTCCCCTTCCCCTTCCCCTTCCCCTTCCCCTTCCCCTTCCCCTTCCCCTTCTCATAAACAAACCTAACCCCCAACAAATTTAAACAGGGAAACATGCAAATAAAAAAAGATAAATAAATAAAAATAAAAACTATTATAAAAGGAAAAAAATCCTTCATTTTCTGGACGAAGCGACAGAATTGCAGACACAAGTCCAACCCTTTCGGTGCGGTTGTCACTTGTGCGAGTAAGTATCGGCGGAGACGGAATGCCAAGAGAAAATACATGCTAAAGCGGACGAGAGAAGAAGAAGAGGGAGGAGGGAGAAGAGAGAAGGAGAGGAAGTGCGTAAGAGTAGGTGAGAGAGAGAGAGTGAGTGAGTGAGAGAGTGTGAGAGTGTGAGAGTGTGAGAGTGTGAGAGAGAGAGATAGAGAGAGAGAGAGAGAGGGAGAGAGAGAGAGAGAGAGAGAGAGAGAGAGAGAGAGAGAGAGAGAGAGAGAGAGAGAGAGAGAGAGAGAGAGCGAAGAGAGAGAGAGAGAATAGAGACAGACAGAAAGAAAGAAAGATAAAGAAAAGCAAGAAAGGCGTGTGGGTAATAGTAGACGAAGCAGTAGATAAGAAAGTAAGATAGACATGCCAGCGAAAAAAAGAGTTTTGATACCAGAGTGCCATGGACTCTTGGCACTCTCAAGGTTAGGCGTGACGTTTTCATTAAATTACTACGGCGCAAGTGTTGGCATGTGGGGTGGGGGGTGGGGGGGGTGGAGGGGGGACGGGGGAACATGACTCTGGTTGTGATTCGCATCGGATTGGCATATGCTAATCTCTCGCTCTCTCTCTCTCTAATCCTCTATCTTTAATTCTCTCTCTCTTTCTTTCTCTCTCTCGTTCTCGTTCTCCCCCCCCTCCTCTCTCTCTCTCTCTCTCTCTCTCTCTCTCTCTCTCTCTCTCTCTCTCTCTCTCCTCTCTCTCTCTCTCTCTCTCTCTCTCTCTCTCCTCTCTCTCTCTCTCTCTCTCTCGTTATATTTATCCTTCCTTTTTCCTCGATGTTCTCATCTCCATTTTTCTTTTTGGTCTGTTTTTCCTCCTCTTGTCTCCCCTCCCCTCTCAGACACATGCACATCATCAAACACACACACACACACACACACACACACACACACACACACACACACACCCACCCACACACACACACACACACACACACACACACACCATCAACATCATTAACATCACCAACTGACACCAACACCATCAAAAACATCATCATCAACAACAACAACAACATCATCAGCAACATCATCACCAACACCATCATCATCATCACCAACAACATCATCATCATTATCAGCAACATCATCATCAACAACACCATCATCACCACCATTATCCACATCATCATCAACACCACCACCATCATCAACAACACCATCAACATCACCATCATCAACAACACCAGCGTCATCATCAACACCATCAACAACAGCAACAACAACACCATCAGCATCAACACCACCACCAACAACCTCATCAACACCACCACCACCAATAACCTCATCAACAACACCACCACCAACCTCATCAACACCACCACCAACAGCCTCATCAACACCACCACCAACAACCTCATCAACACCACCACCAACAACCTCATCAACACCACCACCATCAACAACAAAAACACCACCACCACCACCACCCAGCGCAGCCCATATTTATACCTGTACGTCCGCCTGTGAGCAAACATTTTAAAGGTCCCTGGAATGTATTGCAAACCAGACTTAACCTCCTGACGTGGCCGGCGAGGCGACTTGGCACGGAAATACACAATCGCCTCTGTTTGCCGTAGCATTACGTGCCGGCGAATGCAAGCACGAGCAATCAGGGCAAGCGCGGGCCCCTTACACTGGGTTGGGGGGAGGGGGGGAGTGGGAGAGGGGGTCACTGTAGGGGAAGGCGTTGGATGGAGGGGGAGAGGGGGAGGGGGGTCACTGTAGGGGAGGGGGTCACTGTAGGGGAGAGGGGAGAGGGGGGGTCACTGTAGGGGGAGGGTGGGTACTGTAGGGGGAGAGGGGGAGGGGGTCACTGTAGGGGAAGGCGTTGGATGGAGGGGGAGGGGGGTCACTGTAGGGGAAGGCGTTGGAGGGAGGGGGAGAGGGGAGGGGCCACTGTAGGGGAAGGCGTTGGGGGGAGGGTGAAGGGGGTCACTGTAGGGGGAGAGGGAGAGGGGGGTCACTGTAGGGAAGGCGTTGGATGGAGGGGGAGGGGGGTCACTGTAGGGGAAGGCGTTGGAGGGAGGGGGGAGAGGGGAGGGGGGTCACTGTAGGGGAAGGCGTTGGATGGAGGGGGAGGGGGGTCACTGTAGGGGAAGGCGTTGGAGGGAGGGGGAGAGGGTGAGGGGGTCACTGTAGGGGAAGGCGTTCGGGGGAGGGGGAGGGGGGTAACTGTAGGGGGAGAGGGGGAGGGGGGTCACTGTAGGGGGAGAGGGGGAGGGGGTCAATGAAGGGGGAGAGGGGGAGGGGGTCACTGTTGGGGGAGGGGGGGGTTACTTAGAGGGAGAGGAGGGAGGGGTTCACTTTAGGGGGAGAGGTTGGAGGGAGGGGAAGGGTCACTGTAGGGGAAGGTGTTGGCGGGAGGGGGAGAGAGGGAGGGGGATCACTGTAATGGGAGGTGTTGGAGGGAGGGGGAGAGGGGGAGAGGGCGTCACTGTAAGGGGAGGCGTTGGAGGGAGGGGGAGGGGGGAGAGGCGTCACTGTAAGGGGAGGCGTTGGAGGGAGGGGTAGAGGGGGAGGGGGGTCACTGTAAGGGGAGGCGTTGGAGGGTGGGGGAGAGGGGAGGGGGTCACTGTAAGGGGAGGCGTTGGAGGGAGGGGAGGGGGGAGGGGGTCACTGTAAGGGGAGGCGTTGGAGGGTGGGGGAGAGGGGAGGGGGTCACTGTAAGGGGAGGCGTTGGAGGGAGGGGGAGAGGGGGAGGGGGTCACTGTAAGGGGAGGCGTTGGAGGGCGTTGGAGGGAGAGGGGAGGGGGTCACTGTAAGGGGAGGCGTTGGAGGGTGGGGGAGAGGGGAGGGGGTCACTGTAGGGGGAGGCGTTGGAGGGAGGGGGGGAGGGGGAGGGGGGTCACTGTAAGGGGAGGCGTTGGCTTTGCTTGTCGTTGTGGGTTTGGTGATGTTATTATTTATTTTTTTTTTTTTAATCATATATTTACTTGAGATTGCCGAAAGTAATGTATGATACTGATGTGTGTATGTATGTGGTTAAATTTAAGTCGGTTTGTTTTGGTTGTTTTTGCTTACATTGTTTGTTTGTTTGTTGTATAAGTGCAGTTATATGTTAGTAAATAGCTCTTAAAATCCAAAATTTTAATCTGATTACAAACAATAAATAATAAAAAATACTTCTATACATCAACAAAATCAGTCAGATATGACGGAATATAACCAATAGCATAAAAAGATAATAACACAAACACACAACAAGAGACCAGACGGAATAAACGAGAGGGTAGAGACAAGGGGCAGAATAAAGGGGAGACAAAGAACACGACGAAATTGGGAAGCAAGAACAAAAAGGAGAGAGAGAGAGAGAGGAACGAATAATGACCATAAATCAAGAGTGAGAACAAAGTCTTTTTTTTTTCTTTGTTTCCTTTCTATCTTTCTTCTTCTTTCGGGACTTGCGCAGTTACATTATCTGGAGGAAGATGTGCGTGCTTCTGTACACGTGCGTGACCCGTGTGTATGTGCTTCTGTGTGGGTGAGGGTGGCGGTTCGTATGCGCGCACGTACGAGGTTTTATATGTGTGATGTGTGTGTTTGTGTGTGTATATATACATATATATATATATATATATATATATAGAGAGAGAGAGAGAGAGAGAGAGAGAGAGAGAGACAGACAGACAGACAGACAGACAGACAGACAGACAGACAGAGACAGACAGACAGGGACAGAGACAGAGAAAGACCGACAGACAGACAGAGAGAGAAATGTGTGTGTGCGTGTGTGTGTGGGAGAGAGAGAGAGAGAGAGACAGACAGACAGACAGACAGACAGACACACAAGGACAGAGACAGAGACAGACAGACAGACACACAAGGACAGAGACAGAGACAGACAGACAGAGATTGAAAAAAGTGTATGTGTGTGTGTGGGAGAGAGAGAGAGAGAGAAGGGAGTGGGTGGGGTAGAAAAGAGAGAGTGTATAGTTACATCATTTGACCGCCATATAGAGAGTAAATTTATTGAAGGAGGAAAGGTATGTCCATATTCGTAAGCATTTCAGCGGATTATCAAATAAGCATCAGCTGTTAACGATAGAATGTCACGCACACGGACACACACACACGCACACACACACACACACACACACACACACACACACACACACACACACACACACACACACACACACACACACACACACACACACACACACACACACACACACACACACACACACACACACACACACACACACACACACGCAAAAAAACGCACACCGCTTATTATTATTATTATTATTATCAAAACACATTCCACAGCCACGTACCGCGAAAGAGGAGCAGGGTCGAAGAAACTCTACGGCCCCAAAACCCACCTTTCACATTGACCTCAAATTTACACGTTCCTTTCAAGTTGTGAGGGACGCGTTCGGTCTCTGGCGATGGCCTTCCGCGCGCTCCCAGGGCGGCCTGAACTAGATCGCAACATGTGGAGTTGCGAGCTTGCATTGAGTGCGTGTGCGTGTGTGTGTGTGTGTGTGTGTGTGTGTGTGTGTGTGTGGGTGTGTGTGGGTGTGGGTGTGGGTGGGTGGGTGGGTGGGTAGTTGTGGGTGTGTGTGTCTGTCTGTTTGTCTGTCTGTTTGTCTGTCTGTGGTACGCGCGCGCGTACATGCTGGATGGGGGCAAGGGAGAAAAGGGAGAGGGGGGGTGAGAGGGACAAGAAGGAGAGAGAGAGAGAGAGAGAGGGAGAGAGAGAGAGCGAGAGAGAGAGACAGAGAGAGAGAGAGGGAGAGAGAGAGAGAGAGAGAGAGAGCGAAGAGAGAGGGAATAGAGACAGACAGGGGGGATAATAATACTTAGTAAAATTAAAATAACGTAGACCTTAAATGCGTATACGTACTAACAGAAAAGTGAGCGTGAAGAATGTGAACAAGGGAGAATGTAAGTGGGAGGAAGCGTGAAGGATGTGAAGCAGCGAGTGCGATGGAGGAATGTAGTGAGTTTGCTTCTGGGACGCATTGCAGAATGCAGATGCCGTGATCTGTGCTAGTCTTGCTTCATCTTGTTCCTAGCGCTGGCTCATCTGCCCAACTGTTTGACATATCCGAGCTGTGTAGGGCATGTTTCGTTCATGTTGGATCAGCTGATCAATACCACTCGTTCATTATGAACATTATCTGACATCCTTGCTCTCAGTGAACCCTTTGGGCCCCGCTCCCCTTTGCGAATCGCGTCCGTCATTGTACATGAACACGGATGTACTGCGGCCTCTTCCTGCGTCCTTCGTTATCGCTCTTTAACGAGTTCAAAGCTTTTTCCTTGTCGGGCGCGAGCCAAGTGTTCGCAGCCGGGTCTTGTCAGGTGTTCGAATGATACCCCGGCTGTGTCATTAGAGGATGTGAATCACTAAAACACTGGACAAGTAGGTATGTGTGCGACGTAAGTGGGTCAACTACGCGCTGGATGGGCGTAAAAAGTAGGTCAGCGACGTTCATCCATGCACGTTGCGCCCGTTGCATCAGCCGTGGTAACGTTCAAGGCTCCTGGACGAAAGCTTCCCGGACTTTTACTCTATGTTACTCAGTAATGATGCAACTGCCATCGTTCCGGCAGCCCCTCGAGACGTTTGGTCGCGTCGGGCCTGAATTGGTTATGGGATAGAGAGGATACAGTTTGCTATAGTTTGCCCGCCGCTTCTATTACATTTTCTAAATTCACTTCGTTTTCTATGCGAGGCCGCCGGGTCTATCCGCGAGAATAAGGAGCGTAGAAATGCCACGAACCTCTTAAATGCGCGTGAAATGGCATGTGGACGACCAGCCATTTTCACACATGAATATCACACACGACGACGAATTACGTTACCAGGTAAATTCGACCCTTTTTAGAAATATAAATGGCGCAGGATCGAGTCCAACCCAGAGATTATATACCGAATGGAAGTGGCGAGAGATAAAGCTGGGCGAATTACCTCTGGCACTCACGCATTGCTATTAAGAATCGAAAGTCACTTGGGAAGTATTGCAGTAAGAGGGTGAAGGAAGCGAGTTCGCAGGGGGGGGGGGAGGAGCAGGTAGGTGGAGGCAGACGCTGAGAGAGAGATAGAGAGAGAGAGAGAGAGAGACTTTCTCCACCGAATACTGGCAGACGAAGTGAAAGTAAAGTGTAGCAGCATAAGAGGTGTGTACAGCCACCATGGCCATTCCATGACCCCCTCCCTCCTTCCCCCGTACCCCTCCCCTCCCCCTCCCTCCCCCATCATCATTACCAGCGCCTGGCGACACCTCACGCAAGGCCTATGCTAAGTGGAAGTTTAGCCGCCATGCATACTGTTGTGTTGAAATGAAAAAGCTTATCAAATCATGTGTTTTTTTAAGCATTGTTATGAGGTGGCTTGACAACCCGGAGTGGCATAGTGAGAATGATACATAAACAATATGATCTGGTCTGGCTCTGTATACACTCGCGTTATGTAATGGTACCGTATGCACATACAAATGCACGCACACACACGCACATTCACATTATATATACATATATATATATATATATATATATATATATATATATATATATATATATATATATATATATATATATATATTATACATATTTGTATTCACGTATGTAATTCTATGTATTTAATATTTATTTATTTGTTTGTTTATTTATTTGTATATTTGATTATGCATGCACATATCTATGTGTCTGCTGATTCATGCATAAATTACCTTATTACTATGGTATTAGGTACGATCATTCATAAAGGCGCAGTGTCTTACACCCACAACGCCTGCTACACACCACGGGACAAGCACAATTGACTGGAGAAGGTAAGTCCAATCACAGTCACAAATGAACGACTTTTGATTGGGTTATGACGGACTGGATTTGCCTACACCGGCCTACACGTGACCAGACAGAGAGGGAACCACGAAGGAACGTACATACAATAGGCCTACCACAGAGCTAACCGTAAACTTGAGTCATGCACGCTGGTTTGTACTGGACGCTCGCCAAACGCCGCTGTGCCCTCTCCCCTCTCTCTCCCTTTCTGTCTGTCTGTCTGTCTGTCGCTCTAATTCTCTCTCTCTCTCTCTCTCTCTCTCGCTCTCTCTCTCGCTCTCTGACTCTCTTTCTCTCCCTCCCTCCTTCTTTCCCTCCCTCCCCCCCCCTCTCTCTCTCTTTCCCCTCTTCACCGCTCCTCCCTCCCTCCGTCTGTCTCTCTCTCTCTCTGTCTCTCTCTCTCTCTCTCTCTCTCTCTCTCTCTCTCTCTCTCTCTCTCTCTCTCTCTCTCTCGTCACTACCTTGTATTAAAAGTAGCAGCCAAGCAGCAGTGAAAGTAAGATTTTGCGAAGAGAGAGGAAGGGAGAGAAGAGAAAAGGTTTTGTATCGCTTCGTTTTGTTGCTTCATCTCGATTTTCTTTTTTACTCCTTCTTGCCCTTGTCCTTCTCTCCTCCTCTTCCTTCTCCTTCTCCTCCCCCTCCTCATTTTCCTCTTCCTCGTCTTCCACCATCTCCACCCCAGCCCCCATTCCCAGCTTCACCAGCACCTCCATCTTCACCGCCTCAGTCACCACCTCTTCCACTTCCATATCCTCCTCTTCTTCCACTTCCACCTCTTCCTCCACCCCTACCCCTCCTTCCACCTCCACTTCCGCTACCGCTCTCACTCCAACCAACACCACCACCTCCTCCACCGCTACCCCCACTCTCACTTCTACCCCCACCTCCACCTCCACCGCTACCTCCACTGCTACCTCCACTGCTACCTCCACCGCTACCTCCACCTCCACCGCTACCTCCACCTCCACCGCTACCTCCACCTAGACCTCCACCTCCACCGCTACCTCCACCTCCACCGCTACCTCCACCTAGACCTCCATTGCTACCTCCACCTCCACTTCCACCTCCACTGCTACCTCCACCTCCACCGCTACCTCCACCTCCACTTCCACCGCTACCTCCACCTCCACCGCTACCTCCACCTCCACCTAGACCTCCACCTCCACCTCCACCGCTACCTCCACCTCCACTTCCACCGCTACCTCCACCGCTACCTCCACCTCCACCTCCACCGCTACCTCCACCTCCACCGCTACCTCTACCTCCACCGATACCTCCACCTCCACCTCCACCACTACCTCCACCTCTACCTCCACCGCTACCTCCACCTCCACCTCCACCTCCACCTCCACCAGCCGCCGGACGCATGATGAGGCCGAGAAGACATCCTGGTTGACAAGATGCCGACGGGAAAGTAGGATCCGCGATTGGGGGTGGGGGGGGGGGTGGAGGGTGGGGGGGTCGGGATGCTCGACCACTCGCTCGCTTGTTCTCGCACGCAAACGGGGAGTCAGAGAAGGGGAGAGAGGGGGGGAAGCGAACACGGGAGTGGGAAGGGGAATAAGAGGTGAGGGAGAGAGGGGGAAGCGAACACGGGAGTGGGAAGGGGAATAAGAGGAGAGGGAGAGAGGGGGAAGCGAAAACAGGAGCAGGAAGGGGAAGAAGAGGAAAGGGAGGGAGCAGGAAGGGGAATAAGAGGAGAGAAAAAGAGAGGAAAGCGAAAACGGGAGCAGGAAGGGAAAGAAGAGAGGAGGAGGGAGAGAGATGAAAGCGAAAACAGGAGTGGGAAAGTTGAAGAGGAAAGGTAAGGGATGAATGAGGGAGGGAGGAGAGGGGAAGGGAAGAAAGAGGAGAGGGAGGGGGAGGGATTTTAAAAAGGAGGAAGGGAGGGAGATAGAGTATGGGAAGAAAGTGGGAGGGAGGGAGGGAAAAATATGAGGATGGAAAGGGGTAGAAGAATGAAAAAAAGTGGAGGGGAGAAGGAGGAAGGGAAGAAGAAATAAGGTAGAGGGGGAGGGAAGGGAAAACAAATAAGGCAGAGGGGAAGGGAGGGAGAGGAAACTGGACAGCGCTTCTGTGCCTTTCATCGACAACGAAAAGTTAGGCGGCCTGTGCGGGTGTCTCCTGTGAGTTGGAAAGTAAGAGGGAAAGAAGGAGGATAGAGGGAAAGCGAGAAAGAGAGGGAGAGGGGAGGGAAAGGATACGTGGGTAGGATAATTGAGAGGAGCATGTGGTAAAGAGGCGGGAAGGAAGGAGGTAAGTGGATATGATAGGGGGGCAGAGAGAGAGAGAGACAGACAGACAGACAGAGAGAGAGAGAGGAGAGAGAGAGAGAGAGAGAGAGAGAGAGAGAGAGAGAGAGAGACATACAGACAGACAGACAGACAGACAGACGGATAGATAAAAGCTCATCGTGAACCACTTTCGTCACCTGTATTCAGTACTGTCGCCACACTGTTTGCGTAGACGATTAGCCCATTTTGTGTGCGGGTTCAGACATTGGCCAGATGTGAGGAACGTGAGAGGGAGAGAAAGAGGAAGGGAGGGAGGGAGGGAGGAAGAGAGAGAGGGGGAGTGGGAGAGAGGGAGGAAGAGAGAGAAGGGGAGTAGGAGAGAGGGAGGAAGAGAGAGACGGGGAGTAGGAGAGAGAGAGAGAGAGAGAGGAAAAGAGAGAGAGAGAGGGAGGAAGAGAGAGAGAGGGAGGAAGAGAGAGAGCGAGAGAGAGAGAGAGTGAGAGGCGGAGTGGGGGGTGGGGGGTGAGGGGCAGAGACAAAGGATAGCTAATGCATAGAGTTCTTAAGGGATGGTGAATACAGGTACCCCAAAGAAAATTCATCCTTGAAAAACTAATTTACTTTTTTATGTGGAGCTACTGGGTGTGCAGTACATTGGAGGAATCCTTGGGAGACGATTGACAGTTTCGCATTTTCCGTAAAGTTGTTGTTATTTAGTCTCTCTGTCATTCATTTCCTAAAATTTTATAATGGATAAATACTGAGAATCCTCAGCATATCTTAGTAATAGTTAACAATATGGCAAGTTGCCCCTGCAGCGCCATACTGGATACGTTTAGTCGGTCGGGGAAAATGTGCGCGTTGGCAACTCGGTCCGTATCAGGTGGTCGTGTTGTGACACTCAGCTGTTTCAGTCAGTAGTCAGCTGATCGGACTCGTGGTACTTGTGCGCGGGACCACGGCTCTCCATACGGCTCACTTTACATCAATGTACACGCCGTTGAAACTGGATTACTGGTGCTTTGAGTGATTATTTGTGGTAAGAGAAGCAAGTGTGACTCAGGGGCGAGTCGGTTGCTCGGCCAAACGCAGTGAGAAAGAGAACGTGCCTGATCCAAGCTGAGGTCCAAATGGCGAGGTGCAGACGTGGCAATTACCAGGACCGTGTGAGCTCGTCGTTGCTTACCAAACGACCGTAATTAGTGAATGTGTGGAAAAGTGAAACACGACTTGATCCTCGGGAGACAACCTGTGAGTCAGATATCGACGTCTGGCAAGTTGTGGCACGCGAGTGACCTCCCGGATGGTACTTGACGGAAGGGTCGTGATTCGCAAGGAACGGGGGCCAAGTGGGCCAAGTGGGCCATATGCACGTGCGGTGACGATGCTTAGTGCGCCTATGGGATTCCCATTCACTGGGAAGGGCACGTAAAGGGTGAGAGTGGGTTGCTCAACGCACGGCCTTGTGCACGTTCGATTTCCCTATTGTCAAAGTTGCCAGGTGGGTTTTCTGTAGCAGGTGGAACGTTCGAGCCAAGGGACCGCGGGTGGAGGAAGACCCGAGAGCCGCTCTGGAGCCTAGATTCGCGACGGAGGGAGGGAGTGTGATCCAGCTGATGGTGTAGGCGGTGGTTGAGCAAGAGGAGAGAGTGGTGGCGATGGTCCGGGGGGAGGGAGAGAGACAGGGAGGCACCAGCAGCAGCAGCCAACACGGCGACCACCACCTCACCTCCACCATTACCACCACTTCCACCAGCAATGAATCCCGCTGCGGCATAGCTGACATTCTGATCCTCAGCTTGGCACTATAAATACCCGGTGTACTCACACCTGAGACCCTGTGTAGGCACATGCGGGGCGGAGGCGAAGAGGAGTAACGGTATGCATGAGGGAAGGAACGAAGGGAAGGGGGAATGGGAGTAAGGAGAAGACAGAGATGGAGGAGAGCCACAGGGAGAAGGAAGCTGCAGCTGGGGCGGCAGGTCGTTGTGATGGAAGGTACGGCGAGGGCAGAGGCTGCGCTGGCGATGGTGGGAAAAAGTGAAGGCCAACCGCTCGTGGCGGCGGCCGTTCGAGCGGCGGCGGCGGCGGCTCCCATCCACCGTTGCTCGCGGATGACCCACTTTCTCGACACAGTTCCTCGTGCGGGCGGACGGACGGGCGGGCGGGCGGGCGGGCGGGTGGGCGGCAGACAGCGGCTCACGTACAGTTAGATGGCGACCCAGGCGTGACATATGGCCTCCCTCGAGGGCTCCTTCGCCGCCTTCGCGTTACTTGCCACCTGCGACGCCGTGCGGCTCGGGCGCCGCCGCAGGAAGTGCTGTGGGAAGAAGGCAGGGGATGGGGGAGCAGGTGGGAAGAAGGAAGAGATGGGGAGGAGGAGGAAGAAAAAGAAGTAGAAAGGAAGGTGAGGAATGAGTAGGATAGCAGGAAGGGAAGGACGAATAGGGGAGGTATGAGGAGGAAGGGTTAAAGAGGGGAAGATGGATGATGGTAGGAATAATTGAGGATAGAAACCAAGGTGTAGGAAGAATGGGATCGAAATTTTTGTGGGTTTTTTCTCTTACTCTCCTGTACTCATGCACACCCATGTCCCTATACTCATGAACGCATAAACCAACACCTCACACACGCACATACACACGCACACACATTCATTCATTCATCCGCCCGCCCGTTCCATCTTGTCCAGCATTAGTATTGTGGAGAGTCTCGAAGGGTTTAGCCACGTGGGCGTACAGGGGCGGCGGTGCGTGTGAGGGCGTGGGTGCCACTGGAGAGAGAGAGGGGGGGAGGAGCGGTGCCGACACAGTGCCAGATGATTGCTTTTAGGCTTAGAACCGTTTTTTATTTCTTATTTTTAAGGGTTTAAGGGGGAGTTTGGGGGGGTAGGATGGCGTTCTTAGGATGCATCTATGGCGTGGATTTTTTTTTTAATGTGTATATACATACAATCGCGAAGCTTCTGTTTATCTGTGATTTTAAAGGCTTTTTTATATCTATATCTCAGGAATGCAATACAGGAACAAGAACAAATCTAACTAGTGGTGATACATGAATACACTAATCGTAACAAAACCTAGTGCCTAATCGGAGGAATCGGCGCCTGTGATCTGGGCGCCCAAGCAAGAGAGAGGCGGAGAGAGCGAGCGGAGAGGCCGACGGGCAGCGAGCAGACCGTAGGCGGAGCTCGGTGCAGCCGCGGCGACAAGGAACCGTCTGGAGGCATCGCGGGCGGTGAGAGTGTTTCTGCCCAGCCAGGCCTCCCTCCCCGCGAGCGCTGCTCCCACACCTGTTACTGCTGACGGAGGCGCGCCTGCTGACGCCTACGTGAGGTGCTGACGGCAGCTGGAAGCGCGGTAAATAAGAAATCCCCCGGGAGGAGAGCCCGCCCACGCGCAGCACCAACAGCTGGTGTCCGCAGGGCAAGTGGCGGGTCGTGTCCCCGGGCGAGCTGTAGCGTCACCACCACCCTGACGGCGAGACCGCGCCATGGGGGTGCACAGGACACTAGCGGAGGAGCCCGGCGGGAGCTTAGAGACTCTGGAGGAGGAGGAGGAGGAGGAGGAAGTTGTGGACTGCCTTCAGCGACGCCTCCACCACCATGGCTACCCCCAGCGGCACCACTCCCCGACCGGCAGCACGGACAGCGACGTCCTCAACAACAACCAAGTGGACTCCGGCAAAGGTAATACATACGCACAGCCGCATGAACTTCCTGTGGGTCAGGGCTTTGGTCGCCGCACTCGCGCTGTTGTTATTTGCCTTTGTTTGAGGTGATTACCTGGTTTATAGACTCAGGGCCACCGTGGCTCTTTCGCTACCTGGCTCTGACCCTCTCTTCCTCTTGGCCCTTTCCCCCCTCCCTTCCTGCCTCTCCCTTCCTCTTGGTCCTTTCCCCTCCCCCTCCCTTCCTCTTCTCTCTTCTGTCCCCCTTTCCCTGCCGATATTTTTCTCCCTTCGTTCCAGACCCCAATTCCTGCATGTCCCCTTTCTCTTTCTTTCCCTCTTGCCCTCTTTCTCCTACTTTCCCTCGTGCCTTCTTTCTCCCTCTTACCTTCGTGTCCCTTCTTTGTTTCGTTGACCCTTTCGCTCTCTCCTCCTCCTCTCTTACTTTCTTTTTCTTTTCCCCCTCCTCTATGTTCACATTTCCTTGCATTTCGTGCCATCGTGGAGTATTTGCGTCTCTGAGGAAGTATGTCAGGACTGCACACGTGTCCCGTTTCTGCTTTGCCCCCCCCTCTCCTACCCCCTCCCCCATGCACACACACCTCGACCCCCCCCCCCCCCCATCGCACGTTTCCTGATACCTTATATCTGCGTCTTTCATTTTGTTTCCTGTCAACGTTTTGCTTCATCCGTTTTTTTTTTTCTTCATTTATTTGTTTTACGTATTTGTTAGGGAGCTTGTGTTCTTGCTCTATTTCGCAGCGTCATTCTAGTGTATCTTTCTCCTCTCTCTTTCTCCTCCGTGCGACATCGCTCTCTTTCACCCTTTGGGGTCATGACCTGAGTGCAGGCGTGATGTGTCGACCTCCCCTCCTACTCTCCCTCTCTCTCTCTGTCTGTCTGTCTCTCTCTCGCTCTCTCTCTCTCTCTCTCTCTCTCTCTCTCTGTCTGTCTGTCTCTCTCTCTCTCTCTCTCTCTCTCTCTCTCTCTCTCTCTCTCTCTCTCTCTCTCTCTCTCTCTCTTTCTCTTTCTCCCTCCCTCCCTCCCCTCCCTCCCTCCCTCCCTCCCTCCCTCCCTCCCTCCCTCCCTCCCTCCCTCAATGCGTCACGTATCTTTCCCCGCCCCCTCCCCCCCGCCAAGCTTCCGTTTTCTAAGAATCTTATGTTATCCCGCTTTGACTTGTGACTCACTGTGTGTTCGGGGAAGACTTAAAAATAACGTTTTTTCCTGCACCGAACGTTTTCTCGGAACCAAACGTTTGCGGTGCGAATCAGCCATCCTTTTGCCGATCAAATTTACCTCCTTTCGTCTTCATCCTCTTTTTTTTCCTGCTTTCTTTTCTCTCTCCCATTCCCCTCTCTCTCTCATTATCATTCCTTCCTCGCCCGTTCCTTCGTCCCCATTCATCGTCGAGCTGGTATGGCCCCTCCGTCACACTATCCATTCCATGACCATTCATATTCTCCTGTTTACGCACAGGGAGCCATGGGGAGGTCGGGATGGGGGAGTCAGCAGGGGGTAATAAGGGTGGGGGGGAGGGGGAGGAGATGATGGGAGGGTCGTTAGGCCGCTCGGGAGGGTGAAGGGTGAAGGGTGAGGTGAGGATGAGGGTCGGAAAGAGATCATGAGGGAAACAGACGTTGGCAGATGGGAGTGAGTGAGAAGTGTGGTTGAAGGGGTGAATAGATGAGTTGTTTGGATGGATGAATGGGTGAGAAATGTGGTTGAAGGGGTGAATGGATGAGTTGGTTGGATGGGTGAATGGGTGAGTTGTTTGGATGGATGAATGGGTGAGAAATGTGGTTGAAGGGGTGAATGGATGAGTTGGTTGGATGGATGAATAGGTGAGTTGGTTGGATGGATGAATGGGTGAGAAATGTGGTTGAAGGGGTGAATGGGTGAGTGTTGGTTGGATTAATGAGTGACTGTGCGTTCGATAGATGGATGAGTGGGAGGATGTACATGGGATAGATTAATGGATAGGCGAATTTAGGCAGGGTGGGTGGCAAACAAAGAGCGGATGAATGCGTGCTGAAGCCGGCGTGTAAGATTTATGGAGAGGAGGAGCGAATAGGGAAAGGGGAAACAGAGAGAGAGAGGGAGAGGGAGGGAGAGAGGGAGGGAGAGAGGGGGGAGAGAGGAGGGAGAGGAGAGGAGGGAGAGAGAGAGAGGGAGGGAGAGAGAGAGGGAGAGAGGGAGAGAGGGGGAGAGAGAGGGAGAGAGAGGGAGAGAGAGGGAGACAGAGGGAGAGAGAGGGATAGACAGACTGACAAATCAGAGAGAGAGAGAGAGAGAGAGAGAGAGAGAGAGAGAGAGAGAGAGAGAGAGAGAGAGAGAGAGAGAGAGAGAGAGAGAGAGAGAGAGAGAGAGAGAGAGAGAGAGAGAGAGAGAGAGAGAGAGAGAGAGAGAGAGAGAGAGAGAGAGAGAGAGCAACCTGGAGGGTCCTGGAGGAAAACACGCGAGTCCCCACCTCAGACCTGTCAGCTGACACGGGTAGACAGACACGACCACCGCCGCAGGTTAGTGTCATTGTGTTGGTCGCGAAATGGTTTGTTGGTGAGAGGGAGAGGGTGCGGATGAGGGAGAAGGAGAGGAGAGTGGGGGAGGAAGAAGGAGAGGGAGAGGGTGGCGCGGATGAGGGAGAAGGAGAGGAGAGTGGGGAGGGAGAAGAGAGATGGGAGGAGAGTAGGGAAGCAAGAGGGAGAGGAAGGGAAATGGAAAGGGAGAGGTAGTGCGGAAGGGGGAGAGAGAGAGAGAGAAGACGACTAAGAGCGAATGGTGGAAAAGGGAAGGGGGACCTATTAAGAATCAATACATTCTTTGAAGTGATTAACATAGATTTCAATAAAGGGCCGTCGATATGGGAGACGCATCGATCCCATAGCTTGTTTATATGGGCATGGCCAATCAATGGAAAAATCCACCGTTTACGCAGCCATTCATGCACAGGCATTGTCATCTCTCTCGGCTGTCATGTTGCCCGCATGTCGACGGAGAGAGAAACTCGTCCGAACACCTGGGATTATGTTTACTTCTCGAAACATCTGTGGGTGCTGAATGGTGGTAGGGGGAGGGGGGGAGGGAGAGGAGAGCGAGAGGAGAATTTTCGAGATTCATAACTCGCGGTATATAACGCCTCTCTTATTTTTCTTTAATCTTCTTCAAAACGGGTTTGAGTTATTTCGGAGAGTTAGTTAAGCGCTCGGGAGGGGAGGAAATTAGCGTCTCCGTTTCCTCGCACGTGACTTCAAGCGGTGTCCACGGGTCGTTTAATTAGCCGAGACGAGGTGTTGGGACGAGTGGAGGTGAGCTCTGGAGGTTTATCTAAGAGCAGGTGCGAAGTGGAGCTGCGGTGAGCTTTTTTGCCCCTCTCTGAACCTCTCCTTCTGGATCTACACATAAGCGGAGTTGATAAAGGAGAATAGTATTGGGAGACGAGGAATTGTTCGCTCTCTTGTCCCGTGATCTCACTCTCTGCTCTTATGACCTCACACCTGGTTTATCAGTGGGTTTTCCTGCGTGGCTTCTACTGGCTGCTCATCGATTCCTCCCCCTCCTTCCTCCTCCTTCTCCTCCCCCTCTTCTCCTTCGTCTTCTTTTTAGTAGCCTCATTCTTCTTCTTATTATTATTATTATGATTATGATTATTAGGATTAGGATTAGGATTATTATTGTTATTATTATTATTGCTATTGATGTTATTATTATTATTATTATTATTATTATTATTATTATTATTATTATTATTATTATTATTATTATTATTATTATTATTATGGTTGTTGTTGTTATTGTTGGTCTTATTATTATTCCTGCTCTCACTCCCCTCCTCTCCCCCTCCTCCTACTCCTCCTCCTTCCCATCCTCTCCTCTTACCCCTCTTCTCCCCCCCTCGTCGCAACAACAGAAATCCTCACACCACTCCTTCACCTGGCAACAACAAAAGGAAACCCCACATTCCCCATTCAATAAATAACAAAAAAAAAAACCAATCGAATCCTAACCCCCTCTGATTATCAAACATAAATTACGAAACGGAATCCAGTCCTCTCGCGGTGATGTAACACGTAGGGCCAGAGTGTTACATAATATCAGAATTTTTCCCTATAGAAGACCCCCGTAGTTGGCGTGGTCGGCCGTGTTATTATCTGGCGATACGTTTATCATGGGCCGGGGGTCGTTGCCTTGCGGGGTAGGACGCACGCACGCACGCACGCACACGAAGGCCGATAGGAAGAGGGACACGGGGATAGATAAAGAAGAGGGTGATTAGGGATAGGGAAGGGAGATAGGAGAGGGGAGGGGAGGGAGGGAAGAATAGGTTATGATACGTATAGAAGAGGAAAGGGGATTTTGTATGTATAATACAGAGGGGTCAGTGACACATCTGGCAACTGTTTGGCTGAGTCGGTTAGAAGGAGGGAGGAGCGAGAGAGGGTGAGAAGGAAGGAGAGGAAAGCGAAGGGGGAGGAGAAGGAGGAGGAGAGGAATAAGAACGAGAAGGGGTAAAAGGAAGATGGACAGGAAGAGAAAGCAAAGAACAGGGGGAAGATGAGGAACGGAAAGGGTAAAGATAAAGCGCAAAGGAGAATGGGGGAGAAAGGTAAAAAAAAAAAAAAAAAAAATGCATGACGGATAAAGAAGAAAAAAAATATACAAACAGAAATAGAGAAAACAAAACAAAAAACAGCAAACAACCACAAAAAAAGAACAAAACATAAATGGAACGAAGAGATAAAACGGACAGCAAGAAGAGGCAAGCAACGAAGATCTTACAAACGTTCTTGGGGTCTCTTCAAGTCGTTAAGCGAACGGGGAGGGGAGGGGAGGGGGGATGCGGCGATAGGGAGGGGGTAGATTTAGGGGGGGAGAAGGTGCCAGCTGTGGGAGGGGGGAAGGGGGGGAGGCAGGATGCTGCTGCTCCCGGGAAGGATATTGCGTCTGAACTCCATAAATAAGGAATAAAATGACGAAGGGAAAATGGCGTGTTTGAAATTTGAAGTCCGTGTCAAACGAGGGCGTTAATGTCAGACATCAATGTATTAATGCGCTGATTGATGTTATTAAAGAGCTCCTGACATGGATAAAGTCAATAGATAGTAACGCAAATAGACTGTCTAGGACACAGGCGAAAAGTGAATGGTAATTGTAGTTTACAAAACTATTAGGAAAATCAATCATAATAAGATATATGATCAAGCAACACTTACGCTGAACAGAAGGCTAATTACAAACACATCACAAGGATAATTAAGGATAGTATGTAATGATAATTTAAAGATAATGAGTAGTAAATGATTTAAAGATAATTTATGGTTAATAGTTAATGGGTTATTTAAAGATAATGGACAGCGGATGATTTAAACCTCATAGATAATGGACGATTTAAAGATAACAGATAATAGATATGTTTTAAAGATAACGAGAAGTGGATAACCTCAAGGGAATAGATAAATGGCGATTCTAAACTAATGGGTAATGGACGGTCAAGGTAATAGATAAATTGCGATTCTAAAAGCAATGGGCAATGGACGGTCAAGGAAATAGATAAATGGCGATTCTAAAAGCAATGGGCAATGGACGGTCAAGGTAATAGATAAATGGCGATTCTAAAAGCAATGGGCAATGGGCGGTCAAGGTAATAGATAAATGGCGATTCTAAAAGCAATGGGCAATGGACGGTCAAGGTAATAGATAAATGGCGATTCTAAAAGCAATGGGCAATGGACGGTCAAGGTAATAGATAAATGGCGATTCTAAAAGCAATGGGCAATGGACGGTCAAGGTAATAGATAAATGGCGATTCTAAAAGCAATGGGCAATGGACGGTCAAGGTAATAGATAAATGGCGATTCTAAACTAATGGGCAATGGACGGTCAAGGTAATAGATAAATGGCGATTCTAAACTAATGGGCAATGGACGGTCAAGGTAATAGATAAATGGCGATTCTAAACTAATGGGCAATGGACGGTCTGTGTAAATGTTGTTTATCAGACGCGAAAGGATGAGACGAGCGGGCGAGTGACCTGGCCGGAGTGTCACACCGCCGCCTTTTGCCCCAGATCGAGAAGTTCAAAGGAAATGCCAGAAGTTGTGAGCCAGAACACGGGGGCGCGTGGGGGGGCTAGAGGGGTCGATGGGGCGCCTGGGGGGCTAGAGGGGGTCGGCGGGGGGCTAGAGGGGGTCGGTGGGGGGGCAAGGTAGGTAGGAGGGGGCGCATGGGGGGGCTGGAGGGGTCGGCGGGGGCTAGGTTGGTAGGAGGGGCGCATGGGGGCTGGAGGGGTTGGTGGGGCGAGGTAGGTAGGAGGGGGCGCATGGGGGCCGGTGGTGGGCAAGGTAGGTAGGAGGGGGCGTAAGGGGGACTAGAGGGGTTGGCGGGAGGGGTGCTAGAGGGGGCGAGGTAGGTAGGAGGGGGCGCATGGGGATGGGTGATGGGATGGAGGGGATGGGTACACGTGTTAGGGGGTGGGTGATATGGTGGGGGGGGGCACGTGGCAGGGGACGAGAGGGTGGGTGATAGCGTGGGGTGGGGTGCACGTGGCAGGGTTAAGGAGATGGTTCATTAGCTTAGGGGGGGGGGGGGGGGCAGGTGGCAGCGGAGCAAGGGGGCAGGGCGGTGGGCACGGGGGTTGGGGGTAGGGGTTGGGGGGGGGGAGGGTGTGTTCTATATACACTGCAAAGCCGCTGTAGAAGCATCGCTGGCGCCCTGTTTTTCTTTCGATATTTGGGTTATCCGTTTCTTTTGTTGTTGTTATTATTATTATTATTATTGTTGTTGTTTTCATTATTATCATTATTATTGATGATGTTCTTTATTCTCTTTATTTTCGTTTTTTTACTTGTCACCTTCTTTGTGTCGGCATCTTGGGCTTTGTATACTTTCTCTTTCTTCACTTTATGTCTTTCTCCATCTTCGTTACCATCCTCTCTCTCTCTCTCTCTCTCTCTCTCTCTCTCTCTCTCTCTCTCTCTCTCTCTCTCTCTCTCTCTCTCTCTCTCTCTCTCTCTCTCTCTCTCCTCTCTCTCTCTCTCTCTCTCTCTCTCTCTCTCTCTCTCACTCTTTCTCTCTCTCTCTCCCTCTCCCTCTCCCTCTCCCTCTCCCTCTCCCTCTCCCTCTCCCTCTCCCTCTCTCTCCTCTCCCTCTCTCCCTTCCTCTCTCCTCTCCCCCTTCCTCTCTCCCTCTCCCCTTCCTCTCTCCCTCTCCCCCTTCCTCTCTCCCATCTCCCTCTTCCTCTCTCTCCCTCTCCCCCTTCCTCTCTCCCTCTCCCCTTCCTCTCTCCCTCTCCCCTTCCTCTCTCCCTCTCCCCCTTCCTCTCTCCCTCTCCCCCTCCCTCTCTCCCTCTCTCCCTCCTCCCTCTCTCCCTCGACCATGCCAGCCCCACCAGCTCCGAGACCCAAGAATCTGTGTTAGTATGACAGACGGGCTTTAGGAAGTGACAAGGCAGCGAGGCGGCCCCCAAGCGATGGTGTTCTTCCAAGGTAGCGGTGGCTGGTGCGTGCGTGCGTTCGTGCGCGTCTTGGGTGACCAGAACTTGGACCTTAATAATGGCATATTACTTCCGGTTTGATAGATTTGACTTCTTTTTGTTTCGGGAGAGAGAGGGAGGGGAGGAAGGGAGATGGGTGGGGGAAGAGGGAGGGAGAAAGTGGGGAGGGGAGGGGAGGAAGGGAGGAAAGAAGGAGGAAGGAGGAAGGGTTGGGGAGGGTAGGGAGGAGGAGGGGGATGGGGGATTTGTGTTGTCGGGTTTCTTGGTTAGAGTATGGACTTTGTTTGGTTTTAGTGTGGCATGTTTCTTGTTTTCTTCTTGATTCTTCTTGTGATGTGTCTTTTTTATTTCTCTTTGTACTGTCTTTGGTCATTGTTACTTGTTCTTTTCTTCCGTTCACTCTTCCTCCCTTGCTCCTTCTCTCCCATCATTCCTGCCTCCCCCCCCCCCCACCTCCCAGTCCGTCATCCAGAACAAAAACAATCTTAGAAATTTGTTTTGTCTCAAAGCAAGCAAAGCAAGCATTCCTTTCCTCGAAATTGCTTCTTGGCAATGTCGTTTCACTCTCGGATTAACACACCGCATCTGTCCACATCACCACAAATTCCTGGCATGTCACTACACTTCATTAGCCCGTGCCAGTAGTGTCAGTGGTGTCAGTGGCACTCCCTGGCCGTTCCCTCCACCCTTGTAGCAACTCGGCCTTCGATTCATCATTGCAGTGCCGTGTCAATGTTACGTATGTCAGTGCCACTGCCTTCGCCCCCGCCCCACCCCTCTCCCTCCCTCCCCCCCGGACCATCCCCCTCCCCCTCTGACCCTTCCTCCTCCCCATCTAACCCTTCCCTCCTCCCCCTCTGACCCTTCCCCCTCCTCACTGACCCTTCCCCCTCCCCCTCTGACCCTCCCTCCTCCCCCTCTGATCACTCCCTCCTCCCCTCTGACCCTTCCTCCCTCCCCCTCTGACCCTTCCTCCCTCCCCCTCTGACCCTCCCTCCTCCCCTCTGACCCTTCCTCCCTCCTCCTCTGACCCTTCCTCCCTACCCCAATGACCCTTCCTCCCTACCCCCACTGACCCTTCCCCCTCCCCCTCTGACCCTTCCCCCTCCCCCTCTGACCCTTCCCCCACCCCTTGAGCCTGCACTACCTTTCCATTCGTAGCCCTGCCCTTGACACAAAGCGAGAAGGACGCACATAGTTAGCGTCCCTATATATAGATATCTACGGGTGTCCACCGTATCCATAGCAACTTGGCGTGTAAGCTTGAGATGATCGCTTGATAACTCTTTAAGGCTCCGGTGTCTCTCTCTCTCTCTCTCTCTCTCTCTCTCTCTCTCTCTCTCTCTCTCTCTCTCTCTCTCTCTCTCTCTCTCTCTCTCTCTCTCTCTCTCTCTCTCTCTCTCTCTCTCTCTCAATCTCCGCCCCTTCCT
>NC_091589.1:21149893-21157393 GCF_042767895.1 Penaeus vannamei
GGGAGAGGGGTAGTTCATGGGAGGAGGAGAGGCGAGGGGAGGGGAAATGGGGAAGGTAAAGGGGAGGGGGAGGTCATGAGGGGAAAAGGAAGGGTGAGAGAGAGAGAGAGAGAGAGAGAGAGAGAGAGAGAGAGAGAGAGAGAGAGAGAGAGAGAGAGAGAGAGAGAGAGAGAGAGAGAGAGAGAGAGAGACAGAGAGAGAGAATTACTTGTCTCCCTGTCTTCCTCCTCCCTTGCTTGGCACCAGAACAGGAAGCTTGAAATCTTGGAAGGTCAGACAAGGGTGGGGGAGGGGGGAGGGGGCTAATGGTGAGTAATGTAAAGAAGAAATGGGGGAAGGCGAGGTGGTGGCGTTCGTGTGAGTGCGTGCGTGCGTGCGTGCGCGTGCATGTATGCGCGTGTGTGTGGGAATGTGTGCGTTTTTGTATGCGTGTGTTCGTTTGTGTTTATGTGTGTTTGTGTGTGGGGGGGGGGGGGTATTTGTATCTATATCTATATGTATGTATATATATATATATATATATATATATATATATATATATATATATATATATATATATAGGGTTATAAGAACCGTCATATTGGGGGATGGGGGGGGTAAGAACAAAGGTATGGGGAAGGGGAGGAGGGACAAAAGTGAAAGATTTCGGGACAAAGCATATGAAACAGGGAGGGAGGGGGAGGGGGAAGTGAGACACACTTCGGCACTGTGCAACGCGAATGTGCCAGCTATTGCAGTGCGTAGCGGCAATCGTGTGATACGTAAGTCATTCAGCAGAATCAACGCCTTTATGTTTTATTTTATTATTTATTTATTCATTTATTTATTTATTTATCACTCGCCCATACACCAATTTTTATTATTTTTTGGTCTTCTTCCACTGATCACAATACTTATTTAATTACATATATCACTTTTTTGGCTACACACTTAACCCCTTCTCCATCTTATTCACTTATTTACTTATTTATTCACTTATTTATTTATTTATTCACTTATTTATTTATTTATCACACACCTGTACACCCTCTTTATCATTTAATCTTCTTCCACTGCTCACAATACTTCCCATCTCACCTTCTTTGGCTGGCACATCAACCCTCTCCACCATCTATTCCTATACCCCCTCTTATCATTATCTCTCCTGCTCTTCCCATACCCCCTCTTTATCATCTCCACCTCCTCCCATACCCCCTCTTTATCATCATCCCATCTCCTCCCATCCACCTTCTTTATCATCTCCACCTCCTCCCATACCCCCTCTTTATCATCATCTCCACCTTTTCCCATCCACCTTCTTTATCATCATCCCACCTCCTCTTCCCATACCCTCTGTTTATTATCTCCACCTCTTCCCATCCACCTTCTTTATCATTATCCCATCTCCTCTTCCATTGGCCGCGATGCTTATTTAATTACGCGGACACACGAGGAGCAGCAGGTTCGTCGGCCAAGGCAGAAAGGGATCGATTGTGCAGGTTGGGCCGTGTCGTTGCCCCGCTGATGTCGCGCCCGGAGAGAGAGGAGGGGAGGGAGGGGGATGGGGGAGGGTGGGGGAGGGAGGGATGGGGGATAGGGGGGTGGGGATGGGGAGGAGGGATAGGGAAGGAGGGAGGGAGGCAGGGAGAGGGTTAGGGGTAGGGATGGGAGGGGAGGGAGGGAGGGAGAGATGGGGGCTGATAGACAGAGAGATAGACAAAGAGAGAGAGAGAGAGAGACAGACAGACAAAAGAGAGAGAGAGAGAGAGAGACAGAGACAGAAAGAGACAGACAGACAGATTCATGTGAATATGCGGAATTTTCTTATGTATTTACTTTTGTTTATATGTCAATACGTCTATACATACGCAATGCTCATTTGTGCATGTTATTTTTTCGAACTAGAATGCATAATATGGTAGCGGATACTCATACATAACGTAAACGCTGGTGCATACGTACATGTGTAAATACTGGTGCATACGTACATGCGCAAATTCTGGTGCATACGTACATGCGTAAATACTGGTGGATTATGTGCGTATCTGACCAACAAATAAACATGCACACACACGCACATATACTTATTCATGTGGTAAATAGCCGTACTTAGGATATAAAAAGATGGTACACATTCTGAGGTGCTTAAGTCGGGTCACGAGGGGTCACGTTGGACGGCAAGAGGTCATGGGGTTGACCTAATGTTTTGTGGTGATTGTTTGAGTGATTGGTGATGATGGAAGAAAGGAATGGGGAGAGAGGGAAGATTAGGGGAGGGGGGAGGAAGAGAGAAAAGGGAAGGAGAGAGAGAGAAGGGGGAGGGGAGGTGAGATTGGGAAGAGAGAGAGAGAGAGAGAGAGAGAGAGAGAGAGAGAGAGAGAGAGAGAGAGAGAGAGAGAGTAGAGGTTGGGAGAGAGAGAGAGAGAGAGAGAGAGAGAGAGAGAGAGAGAGAGAGAGAGAGAGAGAGAGAGAGGGGCGGAGAATGAGTCGCAGGAAATGGGAGGCTGAGATTTTAGAAACACTTGCAAAAGTCCCGAGTCATCACGGTGTGTCTTTGTGCAGGCTCGGTCGTGTTTTGGCAGGCCTCTTACTTTCTCTTTTTTTCCACTCTATTTTTCAGCCTTTCTCGTCGCCTCTACTTTCCATCACCCCCCTTTTTTAAGTTTTTTTTCCCTCTCCTCTCCCCTCCCTTCTCTCTCGCACCCTACTCTCCTCTCCCCTCCTCTCCCAATTCCTACTTACGCTCCCTGCTCCCCGTTTTCTGTCAGGTGCGTGGGTAATGGGGGGAGGGGGGACTAAACACGTATGACGCAGGGATCATTACCATTCTTTGTCTCGGCTTAGTAACTGTACCCTTGTTCGCCGTCCTTTGTGGCGTCGCGTGTAACCTGCGACCAAAAAGGTGACTTTCCTAACTAATTCAGCGAATAAGGAGATAAGATCAATAGCCGGCCAATTACCCGCGTTCGGTGATATATAATGCACAAGCGGTGCTAAACGCTTGGGACTTTTTTCTCTCTCGTTCCGAGTCGTATACAAAACCTCGGTGGCTCGGGGAAGATAACGACTATAAATAGATTGTAAAAGGAATCCTCTTTGTTCTGTCGGCGAACTGCATCCGTTTTATGGTAATTTCCCTTTGCGGAAACTTTTGACTTAATTAGATGGCCATTAAGATGCTACCGCGCGCAGAGACAGAGCTGGAGGGGAGGTCGAGCATGCAGACACGTTCTCTGCATTTGCCGGGCTCGGGGCGTGTCCGTTGTCAGGGGAGGGGCTTTTTTTGCGTGCTGTTGCTTGGGATTTGCGTGACTTAGCAGCTTGGTATTGTCATTTGATTTGTTTTTTTGTGCGGAAAAAAGAGTTGTGATGTTAAATGGGAGAAATAAAAAGAAAGTAGATGGAATGGAAAGTAGAATCAGGTTGAAAGAAGAGAAGGGAGAGCAAGGCAACGAAGTGGACACGAAACGACGAAGCAGAGGCAAGAGAACGAAACGAAGAGGACGTTCTTGCAATCACACATGAAGGCGGCGCGGCGGTCGGGTCTTTTTCGCAGCCGCCCTTGCAAGCGCGTCTCGGGGGCGGCCTCCCCCCCCCCCCCCCACAGACGACCCAGCAGCGCATATTAAATCTCCTTTGACTCGAACACGTAAGCCAGGCGGGCTGTTAGGCTGATACTCGGGACTGACTCGCTGACTAACTGGCTGGCTGACTGTCTGGTCGGTGGGCGGGCTGTTAGGCTGATACTCGGGACTGACTCGCTGACTAACTGGCTGGCTGACTGTCTGGTCGGTGGGCGGGCTGTTAGGCTGATACTCGGGACTGACTCGCTGACTAACTGGCTGGCTGACTGTCTGGTCGGTGGGCGGGCTGACGGGGGATGCAGTTTAAAAAGCGGTAATGTTTATGCTGCGGCTTTGCGTGGCCTACTTCAGTTCGAGCCATTCAGCGCTGCTCTTTTACTGCTTCCACGGAGGGTTTCGCCGGGGCTGTGGCATCTGCCTGCTGGCGACTCGCTGCCCGGAGAGCTTATTTGGGCCGGCGGGAGAGGTTGGGGCTCGTGCGGGACGGAGAGGGGTTGGGGGTGTTACATGATGGAGGGGAGTTTGGGCTGCTGGGTGATGGTGGGAGGTTGGGGCTGCTGGGTGATGGTGGGAGGTTGGGGCTCTTGGGTGATGGTGGGAGGTTGGGGGTGTTACATGATGGTGGGAAGTTGGGGCTGTTGGGTGATGGTGGGAAGTTGGGGGTGTTACATGATGGAGGGAAGTTGGGGGCTCTTGGGTGATGGAGGGGAGTTGGGGGTGTTGGGTGATGGTGGGAAGTTGGGGCTGTTGGGTGATGGTGGGAAGTTGGGGCTGTTGGGTGATGGTGGGAAGTTGGGGGTGTTACATGATGGAGGGGAGTTTGGGCTGTTGGGTGATGGTGGGAAGTTGGGGGTGTTACATGATGGAGGGGAAGTTGGGGCTCTTGGGTGATGGTGGGAGGTTGGGGGTGTTACATGATGGTGGGAAGTTGGGGCTGTTGGGTGAGGGTGGGAAGTTGGGGCTTTTGGATGAGGTTGAGTTGGGACTGCTGTACGATAGTTAAAATTCTTGCATAATATAGTGAAGTTTGGGCTATTTTATGGTATTGAGAAGTTTGGACTAAAAGGTGACGTTGAAAATTGCTAGAGAAATAGTTCATGAGGACTATTGAGTGAATGAGTGTTTGTAAGTTCGTAAGTCGCGTATCAGGAACAAGTAATTTTTTCAGATTCAAGTTATATATAAAAACGAACAGACGCCGGCAATGTGGTTTCCAGCGTGGATGTGCAAGTTGTTGTAAACAAGGGATGAGAAATATCCTCTTCGGCGTGGCTTGCGTGGCTTGGCCGGCACGCGTTAGGGAGGTTAAGGCGCGCCAACATAAATGGTGCAATGGTGTTTACAATTGGCTCTTCAGCGTCGGTTACGTTTCACCCAATCGCGTCGATATCGCCGTCTGATCATGAACGCGAGATGGCGAAACGCGAGGCCAGCTGACCCGCGGTGAATAATTTCTTATTCCCGTTTTGTAATCGGGTTTGAGTTCGGGTCCGCGGGTACTGGTGGAGGTTCGGTTGAGACACACTTCTCGGGGCTGCCAGGGTTTACCAAACACACCCCGCCCGCCTTCGCACTTGCGCAACACTTTCTTGCTCCGTGTGTCTCGCTCCTCTCTCCTCCCCACCTCCTTCTCTCTCTCTCTCACTTTGCCTGTCTCTCGCTGTTTCTATTTGGTTATCATTTTTTGTCTCTGTCGTTTGGTCTCTGACTCTCTGATATTCTCTCTCTCTCTGTCTCTCTCTCTCTCTCTCTCTCTCTCTCTCTCTCTCTCTCTCTCTCTCTCTCTCTCTCTCTCTCTCTCTCTCTCTCTCTCTCTCTCTCTCTCTCTCTCTCTCCCTCTCCCTCTCCCTCTCCCTCTCCCTCTCTCCTCTCCCTCTCTCTCTCCCTCTCCCTCTCCTCTCTCCCTCTCTCCTCTCTCTCTCTCTCTCTCTCTCTCTCTCTCTCTCTCTCTCTCTTCTCCCTCTCTCCCATTCTCTTCTCCCCATCTCCCTCTCTCCCATCTCTCTCTCCTTCCATACCTCCTTACCTCTCTTCTCTCCTTCCCCGCGTCTTCGTTTCTTACTCCTGCCCAGCTCTTTATATCTCCTCCTCCTCCTCCTCCTCACTTCACACAATCTCCTCACTCATCTCTCCAAGCAAGCAGAGAAAACGAGAATTTCATCGAACGTTCTTACCAACACGTTTCGTACACGTTGATCAATGCCAACGTTTTCGTGAGAGCGCAGGGGAATCTCGATCTTACGGACGATAATGATAGCAATTTTTAACTTATATGAGGTGGCGATGATATGAGTCGATGATTGAGTTTGGTATCAGATTGTAAGGTTAATGGTATTTAAACAGTGATACGACAGATCCTGGTAACAGTATCAAAACAATGACAGTGGATAGTGGGTGTGGATTTTTTTTTCTTTCTTTCTTTCTCTTATTCAGTTTGTATTTATTTTGTTTTCTTTCTTTCTTTCTCTAATTCAGTTTGTATTTATTTTGTTTTCTTTTCTTTCTATAACAATGCGTCAGGGAGTCAGCGTGTTGGCTAAGGAGTCACCTGGGAATCCAAAGGGGACTAACTGTATATTAGGGTTTTGGCAGGTGGGCGAAAGAGGAAGAGGGGGAGGGGGGAGAGGGATTAAGGAAGGAAGGGAGGGGGGAAGTGGGAGGAAGAAAGAGGAGGAGGATTATGAGGAGGGGGAGGGAAGGAAGAAGGTGGTGGTGAGGAGGAGAGGATGTGGAGGAGGGGGGAGGAGGGAGGAGGGAGGAATGAGGAGGAAGAATAAGATGAAAGATGGTGAGAACGAAGAAGGGGAAGGCGAGAAATAGTAGCTATTAAAGACGAAGCAACTGCAAATTAGCAAAGGAATAAGACGAGAAAGAGGACGAAGGAGCGAAAGAAATATTTAAGAGGTCAGCAATCACGCGACCGCCAGCAGAAGTTGCAGTGGCAATCACAGTTGCAATGGGGGAGGGAGGGGAGGGGGAAGGGGGGGGAAGGAGCGAGGGAGCGTGTTCCCCCTCATTTCACCCCCTCCCCTCCCTTCCTCCCTCCGCCCCTCCCCCGGTTCTCCAGCGTGCGGAACCCAGAAGTACCGTGGTTCCTCCATGAGGTGCGCGAATGTACCGTTAGCGGCGGGGTAAGGGAGAGGCCGAGGCAGAGGCGACCAGGTGTGGTTGTCTCCGGCGCGCCTCCGTCAGGTACGCGGCGGGGGAGGTGGGGGTGGGGATGGGGAGGGGGCGGGGATGGGGAGGGGGCGGTGGGGGTGGGGGAGGGGGCTGTGTCGTCGAACTCTGGACAGGATATGGATGTGCATATGGGCACGTAGGCGAGGGCATACACGCGAGGGCAGTGCACGGCGAGAGATGTATGAATGCTATGACAGCGCACATGTGTCAGCACTTTACTAATTTACTCATTCACGAACTTACTCACTCAATCACTCGCTCGCTCTTACTCGCTCGCTCACTCACTCACTCACTCACTCACTCACTCACTCACTCACTCACTCACTCACTCACTCACCCACTCACTTACTCACTCACTTACCCACCCACCCACCCACTTACCCACTCACTCACTCATTTACTCAGTTACTCACACACTCACTCACTCACTCACACATTCTTCCCATAACAAACTTATGTAGGCCTACATTACATAAGCTGATGTCTATAAACATACAACACATAAGTAACAACAAACGTACAGTCATGGACACTTGCCAGAAACAGTTCTCAGAATAAAACTGTAATGATACATTGCATAATGGACAACGAGGCGTCTGTTCTTTTTTATGCAACTTGAATAAGAAAAAAATGTGCTTGTTTTGATACAGGACTTAGAAACACTCACACACACACACACACACACACACACACACACACACACACACACACACACACACACACACACACACACACACATACACACTCGCACACATAC
>NC_091589.1:21162393-21169893 GCF_042767895.1 Penaeus vannamei
TGAAAACGTACGTGGGAATACGTGAGTAGACGGGCATGTGTTCCGTGTGAAGTGTATACCGTCCACGTATTGCATAATGCAACATTGGCCATGCAGCCCACGCTCACCAGCCTGCCAGAGAGAGAGAGCTGGGACGTCTACGCAGTGAGGAATAATAATAGAAGAATCTGTATTGATTCTCAGTGCGGGATTCTTCCTGTATTGCGAGTGGAGGAGGAGGAGGAGGAGGAGAAGGAGAAGGAGAAGGAGAAAAAGGAGCAGGAGGAGGAAAAGGAGAGAGAGAATAAGAAGGTGGAAGGAGGGGAGAAGCAGGAAGAGAAGCAGGAGGACTAGAATGATAAGAATAAGAAGGAGAAGAAGAAGAAACGATAGGATAGGAGAAGGGAAGTAAAAAAGAGGCGAATGACAGGAGAGATAATAAGAACTGGAAGTAAAAGAGGAACAGATAGCGAGAGGGACGAAGGAGGGAAGTGCGGTGCGGTTAGTAGAAGAAGAGAGATGAATACGAAGGAATGGAAATGAAGGGAAAGAACGTGGGAAAAAGCGGGAGTGTGAGGATTGTGAAGATAATGGGAACGCAGGTACTGAGAATGAGGACGAGAGTGTGGGTGTGCGGCGGGAATATGAGAGAAGGAGAGATAGAGAGAGGGGAAGGGAGAGACAGGCAGACAGACAGACAGATAGGGAGGGAGGGAAAGACAGGCAGACAGACAGACAAGGAGGGAGGGAGGGAAAGACAGACAGACAAACGGGGAGGAAGGGAGAGACAGACAAACAAACATATATACAGACAAACAGACAGCCAGAGAGAGAGAGAGAGAGAGAGAGAGAGAGAGAGAGAGTGAGTGAGTGAGTGAGTGAGTGAAATACATGTCAAGGAAAAGAGAGAGAAAACAGTAAAAGGAGACAAGAAAAAATACAGAGAAAGTAAAGAAAAAACAAAAAATGACAGCGAAGCATAGAAAGATAGAGAAAGAGTAAGAGAGAGAGACACACAGTCCCTGGTTGTTGTTAGCCCGACGTCCCCAGCTGGCGACCTAGTTCCTCTCTCTCTGACCTCTTCCTCCTCATGATTGTTTACATTTCGTGCCCTATTTCCTTCCTTCCTTCCTCTAACCTATCTTTTCTCCTACTTAATTACCCATGCACGGACGTACGATGGATGGGAAAAGGGATGGAAAGAGGTAAACAAATATTTACAAAAATAAACAAGAGACATTCCACGGAATTTGAAAGTAACGAAAGACGTATTCAGGTTTGTTAAAGGAGAATAAAAGAAGAACGAGAATAAGAGGGAAATCAGAAATAAAAGAAAATTGACAATACCACACGAGGATAAACAAGAGAGAACGCGAGAATAAACAAGAGAGAGCACAGACGAGTGACGAAGAAAATGACGTAACAGGCAGCCACTGCGATGAACGTGGCGAGGCATAGCGATGGAAGGTCATGTGACAGAGCGACCATATAAAGAGAGAGATGGGAACCTTGACTCTTGCCGGGCAGTTTCTCTCGTCGAGGGGCGTTGCAGGGATGGAGGGAGGACGAAGGAGAGGAAGGAGGAAGGGGAGGGAGAAGGACAAGGACGAGGGAGAGGGATAGAAGGGGTTAGGAGGAGAATGGGGAGGGAAGGACTAGAAGGGGAGGAGAAGTAGAAGAAACGGAAGGGAAGGAAGAGGGATGAAGGATGGAAAGAGTATGAAGAATTAAAAGAAGGAAAGGGGGGAGCAGGAAAGGGAGAAGGAAGGCAACTGCAAGTATCCAGCTGTGCACGCTTGCTCGAACCAAGTGTGCTTAGTATTAGTCCGTCCACAAAACTGTATCAACATCGACTCGTCTTTCGTAACAACCCCCCCCCCAAAAAAAAAAGAAATACATAAAAATACAACTCAAATAAAATAAAATAAAAAAGACATGAAAAACAGAAAATCGAATATAAGATTTTTTTTTTCTTAAATGGATTGTATAATAAACACAATTTAAGCGCCTGAACTCCGGACGAGTGTCTTCAACTGCACGTGTTTTCTTATCGATCGGGGGAGATAGGGTGACAGAAGGGACGGGAGATCGCCACAGAGCGGGGGTCATTTTCTCGCTCGCTGTTTGGAAAGATCTGGATGATTCCGGGAGCTGGGGGACTTTGCCGAGAGGAAGGAGGCGGAGGCGGAGGTGGTGGAGTAAGAGGGGGAGGTGGTGGTGGTGGAGTTGGAGGGGGAGGTGGTGGTGGCGGAGGTGGTGGAGTTGGAGGGGGGAGGTGGTGGTGGAGGTGGTGGTGGTGGAGGGGAGGTGGTGGAGTAGAGAGGGGAAGGAAGAAGTAGAGGTGGTGGAGTGGAGGAAGGTAGAGGTGGAGGTGGTGGTGTTTGTGGTGGAGGAGGAGGAGGTAGAAGAGGTGGAGAAGAAGAGCTACATCAAAAAAAGAGTGCCAAACGGAAGGAGGAGAAAACGAAAGAGAAGGGGAAGAGAAACGAGAGGAGGTGGGGTGGTGGAGGGGGGACGGGGTAGAGACGAGGGGGGGGAACAATGGTGGCTCATGGTACTTGGTTTTACTTTCACCTGGATGGCAGAGGTTGGCTGGTTCAGGGTCCGGCAGCGCCAGACACCCGGGCTCTGTAGGTGACTTTCTTCTCTCAGGCGCCCTCTCGCACGCCCATGGATTCGCTCGACGTATCCGCCCACGCCATCCAACCCTCACCCGCCGCGTCTCCTCGCCCACGCCATGCCACCTACGTCTTCACGCCCACAATGCCTCACCCGAATGTAGTTCACATCCACCTGTCTCTCTCTCTCTCTCGCCTCGTCCCTCGTGACAGGATAATGGAGGAAATGACACGACTTCGAAGAATGACAATCTATTAAGTTGGAAATAATCCTCAGCTTCTGCCACACACACAAGATATTCACGATAGCAAACACCTAATCTAATCGTAACAACAACAAATAGCAATATCAACAACACCACCTAAGCAGCACAAACAATTACACTACAAAAATATGTTTATTAAAAAGCAACAACAAATACAACAAAACAACAACAACAACAACAACAACAACAACAGCGGTGCCCAAACAACGACAGACCAATTAAGACAATCGCACGCAACGGATGACACCCAAACCCCAGCCAGGAAAATTATCTCCCGGTGATATAGGTCAAGGTGTGTATTTAAGCTCCGGGGTTGTGCACCTGCCACGGGCGAAGTTTGATCATGATTTGAAGCCTCTTAATGAACGGTGCTTGCTAGGTGCTTGGGGTGGGGATGGGGGTGGGGGGGGCGGGTAGGATTTTAGGTGAGGGTGGGGCGGCGGGATTCACCTATTTTTTTGTGTGTTTGTTTTAGGATCAGGTGGTCGAGTTTGGTGGGGGTGGTGTTTGGTTGTTTGTGGTTTGTTTGAGTGTGTGTGTGTGTGTGTGTGTGTGGGTCTGTGTGTCTATGTGTGTGTGTGTGTGTGTTAGAGCGCGCGGGCGTGTGTGTATACCAGTCTGAAGTGTGTTTACGTATCTGCCTCACTTGCTCGGAGGACACCCGCGCCCTAGATAAACTGCATGGAGCGTCTTAACCCTTCCGTGTTGAGATCTGCTTCCATTTCTTATCTTCTTTCGGTGAAAATAACAACAGCGTCACGGTCTGTAACGTCAGCCAGCTGTTAGAAAGTGACAGAAGCTTTGTCTGTGTCGCCGGCCTGAGCTGTGGATTGCGTATGGAAAGTGAAGGGAAGCGACAACTTGCGGGAGGGGGGGAGGAGGGCTGGGCGGAGGGGGGAGGAGGGGGACAGGGAGGGGGTGGACTAGCATGACAAGATTGGAGGCAAGGGAGGAGGAGGAGGGGGGGAAGAGAAGGGAGATGAAGGGGAAGAAATGAAGAAGAGAGAGAGACAGAGACACAGACAGAGAAGGAGAGAAAGAGAGTTGAACGAAGAAGAAGGAGAGAGTAAAACGGAGGAAGAGGAGGAGGAGGAGAGGGAGAAGAGTGAGCACGATTGTTCCTTGACGGAGTGCCGAGCGCGAGACGTCCCTAACGCAGGTGCTCGGTGTGGAGGTGACCCAGTGAGGGCCGGCGTGAGGCTCTGCATGATCAAGCTCTCTCCTTCTCTCTCTCTCTCTCTCTTTCGCTCTCTCTCTCTCTTTCTTTCTTTCTTTCTTTCTCTCTCTCTCTCTCTCTCTCTCTCTCCCTCTCTCTCTCTCTCTCTCTCTCTCTCTCTCTCTCTCTCTCTCTCTCTCTCTCTCTCTCTCTCTCTTTCTCTCTCTCTCTCTCTCTCTCTCTCTCTTGCTCTCTCTCTCTCTCTCTCTCTCTCTCTCTCTCTCTCTCTCTCTCTCTCTCTCTCTCTCTCTCTCTCTCTCTCTCTCTCTCTCTCTCTCTCTCTCTCTCTCTCTCTCTCTCTCTCTCTCTCTCTCTCTCTCTCTCTCTCTCTCTCTCTTCTCTCCCCTCTCTCACTATTTCTCATTCTCTCCTCTCTCCTCTCTTCTCTCCCCTCTCTCACCATTTCTCATTCACTCCTCTCTCCTCTCTTCTCTCCTCCCAAGCTCTTCTCCTTTTTTCGCCCCGTTTTCTCTTTTCTATTCTCTTCTGCTTCTTATCTTCTCTCGATCTTCTCCCTGTCATCAGTTCACACTTTGGTGTTCCACTTACACACTGGGTTTGGAGTGAAGAACGAGGAGATAGAGGATGAGGAGGAGGAGAAAAAGAAGGACGTGAAGGAGGAGGAGGAGAGGAGGAAAGGAGGTGGAGAGGGAGAAGATAGGGAGGAGGAGGAGGCGGAGGAGAGGAAGTGGAGGGGGAGAAGAAGAGAATAGGGAGGAGGAGAAGGAGGCGGAGGAGAGCAGGAAAGGAGGTGGAGGGGAAGAAGATGGGGAGGAGAGGAAGTGGAGGGGGAGAAGAAGATAAGGAGACGGAGGAGGAGGAGGAGGAGGAGGAGGCGGAGAGGGGAGGAGGGAGGGGGAGGGGGGTATTGGGCTGGGAACGGTGTCCTCGGCCGAGCACGGGTCTCGCTGCATAGCAACTTGTCTTATTAAATTTGGGAATTCAGTCCGTGTGTGCACATGTTAATGTTTTTGTGTGTGCAGGTGAGTTTGTGTGTATACATGTTATCTGCATTTCGTTGCATTTAATCACTTATTTAGAACCCACCCAATTTACATTACCCTCCCCCCCCCCCTTAAAAAAATCAAGTTCGAGACTTGAATAATTCAGAGAGAGAGAAAAAAAGGGGGGGGTCGCGAAATATGGCGGGGAACTCCCGTAGATTTTCAATGGCGATTTTCTCTCTCTCTCTCTCTCTCTCTCTCTCTCTCTCTCTCTCTCTCTCTCTCTCTCTCTCTCTCTCTCTCTTTCTCTTTCTTTCTTTCTTTCTTTCTTTCTTTATTTCTCTGTGTGTGTGTGTGTGTGTATGTCTGTCTGTCTGTCTGTCTGTCTGTCTGTATGTCTGTCTGTCTCTATCTCTCACTTTCATTCTCACTCACACACACACACACACACACACACACACACACACACACACACACACACACACACACACACACACACACACACACACAACCCCCGCCCCACACACGCACACTCACGCACAACTCACACTCACGCACAATTCACTCACTCACTCACTCACAGACTCACTCGCACTCACACTCACTCACGCACGCACTCATTCATCACTCACTCACTCACTCATCAGTCACTCACTCTTTCTCTCACTCTGTCACTCTATTTTGGCCGAAGGATCCCACACGTGACCCGTTAGGCGAGGGACATGACGTAGCACTTTTGACCTCGCCCGCGCCATCGAGAAGGTCGCGTCCAGATCCCACAGCAGGCCTAGCTAATATTTCTTTTATATTTCCCTTAATTATTATATATTCTCGATATTATTCCCATCTCCGTATCTGCTAATTTGATTTTTTTTAGATGTATTACAGAACAGATTGATGATTGTGATTATAAGAAAATAATGTAGTTATCTCCCCAAAATTTGAAAATTAACGATTTTTTTGTCTTTTGCAGTTAACCTCACGGGAAAAGGGAGAGTCGACATGGCCCATTTCGAATTGCTCAAGGTCTTAGGCACAGGGGGTAAGTATCCGTATATATTTGTACTGCATAGTTCTCGTTATATTTAGAGGACATTTTGATAAGCACTTTATTTTGATTTGAAGAAATTTTGAATGTGTGTGTGTGTGTGTGTGTGTGTGTGTGTGTGTGTGTGTGTGTTGGAAAAAGAAAGCGAGAGAGAGAGAGAGAGAGAGAGAGAGAGAGAGAGAGAGAGAGAGAGAGAGAGAGAGAGAGAGAGAGAGAGAGAGAGAGAGAGAGAGAGAGAGAGAGAGAGAGAGAGAATCATGGGTTGTTATTAGCCATGTATGAGTGTGCTTCCGTACCTAGGTTGTATGTTCGATTTTTTTTCATTATCTATGGCTTCGTTTCTCCATTTTTCCCCTCTCCCCTTTTTTTTTTGCTCTTCCACTCTCCCCGGCTCAGCCTTTCTCTTTCTTTCAACGCCCTTTCATTTTCTCTCTCTCTTTCTCTCTTCCCCTTCCTCTCCCCTCCTCCTCCCTCCCCCTCCCCGCCGGGTATCCACGCCTGCCAAAATTCCTACCCTACATGCCTGACTTGCTTGGTTTTACTCTATATTAGGCGCTTCATAGCCCACCTCGGACGCCCCCCACTCCCCCTCCCCTCTTTCGTCCTCCTCCTCCTTCTCCTCCCCTCTTTCCTCCTCCTCCTCCTCCTCCTCCTCCTCCTCCTCCCTCCTCCTCTTTCCTCCTTCTCCTCCTCCTCCTCCTCCTCCTCTTCTGTTGTCATTTTTCCGTTTTCTTCTTCCCGCCGTTTTATTCCTTTTCCTTATTCCCCTTCACTGTTATTCCACTTTCCTTTTGCCGCCTTCTTACTTCTCTTTCATCCCTTTCCTACACTCTCCTCATTCTTCTCTTTCCTTTCTTCCTATCTCATTTTCTTTTAATTTCTCTCCTCTTCCTTCTTTCCCTTTTCCTGTCTCTCCTCTTCCTTCTTTCCCCATGTTTTTTTCGTCTCTCTCCGTTTCTTCCATTTTCCTACTTACCTCTTTTATCGCCCTCTTTTCTCTCTCTCTCCGGTTCGTATCCTTCAAGTTCTGTCTTGCTGATCTAAGGTATGTAAATCAACTTAACTTCACATTCTCTCTCTCTCTCTCTCTCTCTCTCTCTCTCTCTCTCTCTCTCTCTCTCTCTCTCTCTCTCTCTCTCTCTCTCTCTCTCTCTCTCTCTCTCTCTCTCTCTCTCTCTCTCTCTCTCTCTCTCTCTCTCTCTCTCTCTCTCTCTCTCTCTCTCTCTCTCTCTCTCTCTCTCTCTCTCTCTTCCTCCCCCTCTCTCCTCTCCCCTTTCCCCCCCCTCTCTCTCTCTCTATCTCTATCTCCCTCTTATTCTCCTCTCCCTCTCTCCCTCCCTCCCTCCGTCTCTCCCTCTCCTTGGCTTCTAATTCTGGTGCCTCGACCGACCTCCACGTTCCGAGCACTTCTGTTTCTCTTCCTCTCTTC
>NC_091589.1:21174893-21179893 GCF_042767895.1 Penaeus vannamei
TCTCTCTCTCTCTCTCTTACTCTCTATCTATCTATCTGTATCTTTATCTATCTATCTATCTATTTGTCGATCTGTATCTCCTAATTTCTCTTTCACTCTTCCTCAGTCTCTCCCTCTTCTTCTTCCCTCTCTTCTCTCCTTTATTCTTCTCCCCTTTCTCTTCCTATCTTCCCATTTCCGCTGAACGAACGAAGGTTTTCTGCTCCACATTCTCGGAATCTTCGATGTTATGCGATTCTGTTCTTGTTATCGCATATTTCTCTGCTTTTCGTCCGGGAAAAGGTCACGAGAAGAAAGAATAAAAAAACTCGATTCATTAACTGCTTTCCTGTGTTAATGTTTGAAAAAAAAGAGTTTTTGTTGACTTTTATGAATTGCTGTTGATGTTCTGTCGGGGAATGGTTTGTCTTTGATTGTCTGATATTTCTCTCTGTGACCTTTTTGCTTTTTTTTTTTAATCTTATCGGGGCTTTGATCGTCTTCCCGTTTCTAGGAATCGCTTATTCTCTGAACTATGTTTTGGATGAAATATCTTTCATGGAATTTCATTTTCTTTTTGTTTTCTCTCTTTGTTTTATCTTTTTTTGAAAGACGGAAAGTAGGGCGTTTTTTTCTCGATCTTTCCTCCTCTTCCCATACCTTTTTTGTTTTGTCTCTTTCTTTAACCTGGTTTTAGGCGGATGTTTCTCGATTTTTTTTCTTTTCTTTTGTTTTGTTTTTTGAGACTCTTCTTCGGGCGCTGCAATCAGGTTTTCTAGTTCCTTGACCTAGTTCGAAACTCTTTGTTCAATTGGCGGGAAATCTTTGAAGTATGGACGCGTCAGCCTCCCCCCTCCCCCTCCACCTCCCCTCTCCACCTCAACTCTAACCCTAATCCTATTCTCTATCTTAAACGCCAACTCCAACCCCCAAACTCAACTCCAACTCCACTAATCCCTCCCCTCCCTTCCCTTCCGTCCCCTCCCCTCCCCTCCCCTCCCTTCCCCTTCCCCTCCTCCCCTCCCCCCTCCTCCCTCCCCTCCCTTCCCTTCCCCTCCCCTTCCCTCCTTCCTCCCTCCCCTTCTCCTCCATTCCCCTTCCCTCCCCAATCTCACCCCCAACCCCCACGTATACCACTCTTTTCCCTGTAAGTATAGACACAGCTGTTTCAGAAGGACGTTGAATAATAACGCAGGTGGGAAAAAAATGCACAGGTGTTTTAAGTAACGGTTTGTCATCTGTGGGCTTGTGTGTGTATGCGTGTGTGTGTATGTGTGTTTGTGTGTGTGTGAGCGCGTTTGCGTCTTTGCGCGTGTGTCTCGTGTGTCTGCGTGTGTGAGTTGTGTGTCTTTGCGTGTGTGAGTTGTGTGTCTTTGCGTGTATGTTTGCGAGCGTAGTTTTAGTGAATGACTGTGTGCATTTACTTGAATGAATGAATTGAACAGCCGGAGGTACGTGTGGGCGGGAAGAGTAACGGCGACACAGACAGGCGCGGTTTAAATACTCTTGACGTTTGCTCTGCGTGAGAGGTTTAAATAGCTTTACGTTTGTCTTGCGTGAGAATGATGTTTGTCTCTCGCATGGAGGAATGAGTACGGAGGGGTTGTGTTGATATGAAAGAGGTTAAAGCAGTGGTCGACCTGATCGTGGTGGTGGTGGTGACTCCCCTCCCCCCCATATTGATCCCGGCTCTCGCACTCTCGCCCCCCTCCCCCCCCCCCTCTCTCTCTCTTTCTTTCCTCTTTCCTTTTTTCGTCTCCCATTCTTCTTCCCTATCTCCTCTCGGGGTTTCTTTCCCTGCTCTCAGCTCTCTTTTCTCTGTCTGTTTTTTCTCAATTCTCTATCTCTCTCTCTTTCCTTCCCTCTCTCCCTCTCCCTCTTCTTCCCTCTCTCCCTCTTTCTCTCCTTCTCTCTCCTCTTTCTCTCCTTCCCTCTCTCCCCTTCTCTCCTTCCTCTCCCTCCCTTTCTCCTTCCCTCTCTCCCTCTTTCTCTCCTTCCCTCTCTCCCTCTTTCTCTCCTTCCCTCTCTCCCTCGCTCTCTCCTTCCCTCCCTCCCCCCCATCCTCCATCCCTCTCTCCCTCTTTCCCTTCTTCCCCTCTCCCTCCCTTCCCTGCCCCTGCCCGTCCCCCTTCCCCACTCATAACCATCGGACTTGGCTTGAAACACAACCTTATTTTCCTTCTAACCCTTCCATCTCTCTCGCGACAAGGGGACACACGCGCGCTGCTTGCCCAAGGAAGAAAGGGCAGGAAGAAAAGAAAATAGGAAGCAAGGAGGGGAGAAAGGAAGAAAGTATGAAGGAAGTAGGAAAGACAGAAGGGAGGAGGAGAGAAAGTAGAAAGGAAGGAGGAAGGGAGAAAGTAGGAAGGAGGAGAGAAAGTAGAAAGGAAGGTAGTAAGAAAAGGTAGAAAGTAGGAAGGTAGGAGGAAAGAAGAGGGACTCAAGGAACGGAGGCACTAAAGCAGGAAAGCAGGAAAGAAAAACAAGAAAGTAGGAAGAAAGATGGAAGGAAAGGAGGGATTAAAGCAGGAAAGCAAGAAAAAAATGAGAAAATAGGAAGAAAGAAGGAAGGAAAGGAGGGATTAAAGCAGAGAAAGCAAGCAAGAAAAAAAAGGAAGAAAGAAGGAAGGAAAGGAGGGATTAAAGCAGAGAAAGCAAGCAAGGGAAAAAAAGGAAGAAAGAAGGAAGGAAGGAAAGGAGGGATTAAAGCAGAGAAAGCAAGCAAGGAAAAAAGGAAGAAAGAAGGAAGGAAAGAAAGGAGGGATTAAAGCAGAGAAAGCAAGCAAGCAAAAAAAGAAAATAGGAAGAAAGGAGGGATTAAAGCAGAGAAAGCAAGCAAGAAAAAAAAGCAAGAAAGAAGGAAGGAAAGGAGGGATTAAAGCAGAGAAAGCAAGCAAGAAAAGAAAAAGGAAGAAAGAAGGAAGGAAAGGAAAGGAGGGATTAAAGCAGAGAAAGCAAGGAAGGAGGAAAGAAGGAAGGAAAGGAGGGATTAAAGCAGAGAAAGCAAGCAAGAAAAGAGGAAGAAAGAAAGAAGGAAGGAAAGGAGGGATTTAAGCAGAGAAAGCAAGCAAGAAAAAAAGGAAGAAAGAAAGAAGGAAGGAAAGGAGGGATTAAAGCGCAGAAAGCAAGCAAGAAAGGAAAAAAAAGGAAGAAAGAAGGAAGGAAAGGAGGGATTAAAGCAGAGAAAGCAAGAAAAAAAAAAGAAAGAAAGCAGGAAGGAAAGGAGGGATTAAAGCAGAGAAAGCAAGCAAGCAAGGAAAAAAAAGGAAGAAAGAAGGAAGGAAGGAAGCGAGAAGGAAGGAAAAGGTCTTCGCTGATCGGGAAACGGGAGTTCTGCAGCGCCACTTTAACGAAAACTTTGATCTCCTCTCCGCTGCCTCTTTCCGCGTGCTGTGTCTGCGGCGTGAGGTCCGGGTGTGGGGAGGAGGAAGCCTTGTTCATTCCGATCAGCTGAACGCCTTTGTTTGGCCCCTGTCCTGCCGTCTTGGGGGTGGGGTGGGGGGGAGCGGGTAGGTAGGGGTGTGTGGGTGTGGATAGGTGGGTGTGGGTGTGGGTGGGTAGGTGTGTGGGTGGGTTGGTGGGTGTGGGTGGGTAGGTGTGGGTGTGGGTGTGGGTGTGGGTGTGGGTGGGTGAGTAGGTTGGTGGGTGTGTGTGTGTGCAGTTTGGGAATGTTGCAGTATTACTCTGCCTCCCTCCTCCCCCTTTCCTCTCCTTTTCCCCCTCCTCCCACTCGCTTCTGTCCTTCCCTCCCCCCTCCTCTCTCCATTCCCCTCCTCCTTCGCTCACTGTTGCTAACCCGGCCTTATCGGGGGCTCTCACCACGTGTTAGGGAAAGTTACGAGGGTATTTCTCTCTCTCTCTCTCTCTCTCTCTCTCTCTCTCTCTCTCTCTCTCTCTCTCTCTCTCTCTCTCTCTCTCTCTCTCTCTCTCCTCCCTCCATCCCTCCCTCCCTCTCCCTCTCCATCTCCCTTCTCTCTCCTACCTTCTCCCTCTCCCTTCTCCCACCCCTTCCTCATTCCTCTCTCTTTCCCACCCCTTCTCCCTCTCCCTTCCCCACCCCTTCTCCCTCTCCCTTTCCCACCCCCTCTCCCTCCTTCTCTCCCTCTCCATTCCCCACCCTCTCTTCCCTCTCCCCTCCCCCTTCCCCTAATCCGTCTGCATGTCAGTTTGTATATATTCACTTAAGTGGACATCCACGGACATCCACACTGAAACCCACACAGATATGTTAAAAGTTACATCTCGAAACTTCCCACTGACCTTCGCTTCCATTCCAGTCCTTTCATTAAGTGTAGTAAAAAAAAATCTTCTATGCATATTTATCCTAGTAGATTGCTATTATTATTATCGTACTTTTTTAAATTTTTCATTCGGCATTTAGATGTGGCGGAAGCACACGGGACAAAGTGTGAAATCGTACCTGAATTACTAGGTGTCAAGGCAGGTCATGTGTTGTTGTTGTTGTTGTTGTTTTTTGCGTGTTTTTTGACGCATGTCTCTGAAGTTAACATGTATTGAGAGGTTTGAGGTGAGGTGAGAGTGAGCGGTTGTAAGGTTGTGGGAGGTTATGCTTTTGGGAAGAAGAGGAAGAGAAGTAGGGTGGGAAGAAAGGGTGAGGAATGGTAGATGAAAAGGAGAGGGGAAATGCGAAGAAAGGATGAGAGGGAAGGTAGATGAGAAGGAAAGGGGAGATGTGAAGAAAGCATGGATTGGAAAGTGGAAGAGGAGGGAAGGAAGGAACGAAAAATGAGCGAGAGGGAAAGTAGGTAATGAAGAGGGGGAATCAGGGAAAGCGAAAGGGGTGAAGGGTTGGGAAGAGGGAAAATATGAGGGAAAGAAAATGGAGGAGGAAGAGGAGTAGAAGGGGGGAAAAGCATGTTTGAGAGGAGCAAAAAAAAAGAAGAGAGAGAGAGAGAGAGAGAGGGGACGAATAAAAGCAAGAGAAGAGGGAGGAAAGATAAGGGGATAAAATGAAAGAGAATCAGAAAAAATAGAAAGAAATACGAACAAAAGAATGAAGA
>NC_091589.1:21184893-21192393 GCF_042767895.1 Penaeus vannamei
GGTCCTTCCCCAGTGAAGTTCGAGTGCCGGGCGTGAAGCGGTGCAGCGGCCGAGTGCCAGCACTGGCCCGCCGCGGCAGGTGTTGCATTATCATTATTATCGATCGCTGGCCCAAGTGTTCCCGTCTCCCGCTGGCCACCACGCATTATTATCGACTGGTGGCAGGCCCAAGTGTTCGGCGTTACTTCCTGGCCACTATTCATTATTATTGATTGGTAACTGGCCCGGGTTCGAATCCTTATGGATCAGCGGCCGACCCAAGTTCACTGTTATCGACTGGCGGCCCAAGTGTTCGGTTTCGCCCCCTGGCCACCACGACGAGACTTTACTCTTTCACGCAGTCTTGCCTTTTTCCCATTTTCAGCTGGTCTTCTGTGTCTTCCGCTTTTGTTGCTCGTTAGCTTTCACTTTTTCTGTCGTTCTGCTTTTGTTGTTTTGTTTTTTCCTTGCCTTGTGTAGTTTTTTCTTTATCTCGTGTCTAGTTCTTTTCTCTGTCATTTTTTGCTAGTTCTTTTCATGTTTTTCTTTTTTCTCTCTCTTTGTCTCTCCCTCCCTCCCTCCCCTCATCCTCTTCCTTCCCTCCCTCCCTCACCCATCCTCTCTTCCCTCCCTACCTCCCTCACCCTTCTCTTCCCTCCCTCTCTCACCCTTTCTGTCTTCCACTCCCTCCTTCCCTCTTTCCTTTCCCTTCCCTCCCCTTCCCCTCCCCCCTCCCCCCTTCCTTCCCCCCTCCCCTTCCCCTTCCTTCCCTTCCCTCTTTCCCTCCTTCCCTCCCTACCCTCTCTACCCTCCCCACCCTCCCCTACCCCCTCTTTCGGGCAAGCACAGACACCGAAAAGGGCTAGACATGTACCTGCCTTGATAACGCAATCTGTGTGGACAGCGGGTGATAGTGGGGCGCCGACGTCGAGTGATTCAGCTCTCATGCACACGTTGAAGAGATTCGGTGCCACGTGAATTCAGATTGCAACGTGACATGCTTCAGTGCTTGCATTACCACCTGCTGCATATATGCATATATATATACGCACACATCACCCACACACATAGATATGGAGGTACCTGTTCATAATGCATATGCATATTCATATACATACAGTACACAGACATGCAAGAATGTAAAACATGCATAGATGCATATATGCATATGTACATTCATGTATATTACATGTTCATTCATGCATATGTACATGTTCATTCATGCATATGTACATGTTCATTCATGCATATGTACATGCAAGTAAAGAGATAAAGCAATTCAACTGAATTAGATAATAAAAAGAAAGTGAAGTACATATTCTCAAAAGCATGTGTTTATTTGGGAAAGGGTACTCTACTATTCAACATACAATAAAGGTTATATATGTAAAGCAGATAACAAAGGCAGGCGACAGTCATGCAAGAAGAGAGTGAGCAAGAGATGTATGCTGATGACCTACTTTTTCATGTTTCATATCTTAGAAGAACATCATGGAACACACTTTAATTGCTATCAGCATGATTGAAATTAATGATTTTTCTCTCTTCTTCCTCAGCATATGGAAAAGTGTTCCTGGTGCGGAAGGTTTCAGGAAGAGATGCAGGGAAACTTTATGCAATGAAGGTGCTAAAGAAAGCAACTATTGTGCAAAAGAAGAAGACCACAGAACACACCAAGACAGAACGCCAAGTCCTGGAGGCAGTCCGTCAGAGTCCTTTCCTCGTCACCCTTCACTATGCCTTCCAAACCGATGCCAAGCTTCATCTCATTCTAGGTAGGATGTCGCTGTATTGTTCTCTGTTGCATATTTTGGTCTCTGTATCTTATGATTTGTTTTGTATGAGTATGTGATGAAATTCATGATTGTGGAAGTGCTACATTACACTGATAAGGACAAATTCACTGGATGACATAGGCTTTTTGATAGACTAATGATATTGCGAGTAACGAAATGAGTCAAGAGTATAAAATATGCATATCATCTTCACAACAGATTATGTAAGTGGCGGAGAACTCTTCACACACCTCTATCAGCGGGAAAGATTTCGCGAAGAAGAGGTTCGGCTTTACATTGGAGAGATCATCCTTGCCCTTGAGCACTTGCACAAGGTGAGTACAAAATGTCATTAATAGATACAAAGTTCATACTATTATCTCATCTCACAATTCTGATAAGTTAAACAAGAACTGGCCATGGTGCTAGGTCTGTAGATTTTGGTCATGTACATGAATAAAAGGAAAAGTAAAGTGTAATTTCTATTTTTGTTATTTTTTATTTTTTTTTACTATTATTGTTATTACTATTATTATTATATTAATACTATTGCCCCTTTTTTATGAAGAAAATGGTGGAATGCATACATTAACTAAAACTCGTTTTTCAGCTGGGCATAATATACCGTGATATCAAGTTGGAAAATATCCTCCTAGACTCAGATGGGCATATAGTACTGACGGATTTCGGTCTCAGCAAAGACTTCCTTCCCCATGACACAGAGCACAGAGCCTACTCTTTCTGTGGTACGATTGAGTACATGGCACCTGAGGTGGTGCGTGGGGGCTCACATGGCCATGATCAGGTAAGGAATTTTCTCAGGCCCCAAGTTGGTATTTCAGTAATTTTATCAGTTTATGGTATTGTGTGGTTCCTGTATGTTTATCTGTCTCTTGTTTGAAGGGTCATTGTCTGCAAAGTTTTTGTCAGTTTTATCTGTATTTACTTATTTTATGATTTTTTGCAGGCGGTAGACTGGTGGAGTGTTGGTGTATTAACGTATGAATTGTTAACGGGAGCTTCACCATTTACTGTGGAAGGAGAGAAAAATAACCAGCAGGAGATTTCAAGGTATGTGTGAGGCAATTTCTGTTGCAAGTGGATAATTTTGTTACACTTTACAAAGCTGCTAAAACATAATGCATGAGGAAAGAGAAAGCTTCGATATACCCACACACACACTCTCACTCTCACTTTCACTCACTCTGACAATCACACACACGCACACGTGCACACACACACTCACACACACACACACACACACACACACACACACACACACACACACACACACACACACACACACACACACACACACACACACACACACACACACACACACACACACACATACACACATACACACACATATACACACACAGACAAACAAACACAAAAATGTATATATATATATATATATATATATATATATATATATATATATATATATATATATATATATATATATATATATATATATATATATTCCAGATTAATTTGCAGGTTTTCTAAGAATGTTTCTGCTTTTCTAGACGAATCTTGAAGACCCAGCCCCCACTACCAAGTGAACTGTCGTCTGAGGTTCGTGATTTTATCTCCCGGCTTCTTGTGAAAGACCCTCGTCAACGGCTAGGAGGCGGTCCAAGGGATGCTGAAGAGCTGAAGGAACATAAATTCTTCAAGGTAAGAGAATATTTAGGACTTACATAAACTCTTGAAGCTTTATTGTAGTTTATTATCCCATACTCTTGTCAACCAAATATACTGTGCACATTATCATCTGTGTAGTGGATGACATGAAAATAAATGAGCAAACTAAGAAAGAATTAAATTAATAATATGTGGCATGCCTGCTGTGGTGAATTGATGATTCGTTTACATTGTTTATTGGACTTGATAGTATTACTTTCTTAATTCAAGACAAAAGAATGATTATGACAAAATGAGAAGCAAAAGGCCTTCTTGCTAATCCATGAGCAGTATATGCTATCATGTCTAATGTTCTAATACTTATTAGTATAGCCTCTAAACACAAGTATCCAAGATATTTAAAGTGCATAATATGGGTATAATTTTTCTTTTGCAGACTATAAACTGGGATGACCTGGCCAAGAAAAAAGTCCCAGCTCCCTTTGTTCCTCGTATCAGCAATGAACTTGATGTCAGCAATTTCTCAGAGGAGTTTACAGCTATGGTTCCTCAAGATTCCCCTGCCATAGTTCCCCCAGATGTGGATAAAATGTTCAATGTAAGTTTTCTCTTTTAATATGGGTATAATTAGTTGATTTATATTACATACCTGCTTAAGTCCCTTTTATCTTGATAGAAAATTGTGTTTGTACCCATCCCTTTTTTATCTGTTTATACTTTACTGAATTGATAATGCTTTTGAATATATCTTTCAAGATGTACCTTTCAAAGTGGTGCTGTTATCTGTAAAGTACTATATTTAGATGATTTATTTATAACTTTATCAGTTACTGATAAGCTTTTGTCTTTTTGTGTCTTCTTCTAATCCACATGTATTAAATTTATAACCTGTTTTAATGTTATCCTTTTCTCTCAATTCTACAGGGCTACTCATATGTAGCACCTTCAGTCATCTTTACTGAAAATGTTGTTAGTGATTCTCTCTTCAAGATGTCTCCAGACAGAAGACCAGACACAAATAATCTAATGGCTTGTAGCTTCAAGGTAAGTTAAAACAGTTTTTCTATTTATTCTTGTAATTTAAAGTATTAGCAAAATAAATCTTTACTGTACTGTTTGGTATACTTTTTCTAAATATTATATTATTTCTCATTAAATTATTCTAATATTTCAATTCCTTCTGTTTCAGGATTCTGCATTTTTCCAGCATTATGAATTAGATCTACGAGAAGGCATACTAGGTGATGGCAGTTTTAGTGTGTGTCGTAGATGTATCCAAAAATCTACAGGCCGTGCCTTTGCTGTGAAAATTGTGTCGCGCAGGTTAGACTGTCAACAGGAAATTAATTTACTACGTGCTTGTCAAGGACATTCCAATATAGTTACCTTCCATGAAGTTTTTTATGATGAAGTAAGTATTATCATTATTGTTGTTATTATTACTATAGTTTTCTTCATAATGTTTTTATGTATATATGTCTGATATAAAGGCACCAGATTGACTTTCTAGATAAAGTTCAGGATCTAATTCATATTCTTGTGTCAACAGGCGCACACATACATTGTTATGGAACTTCTTGAGGGAGGTGAACTTCTTCAGAGGATCAGAAAACACGAAAGATTCACAGAAGCACAAGCGTCAGTCATCATGCAGAGTCTAGTGTCTGCTGTCCATTATATGCATACAAAAGGTGTTGTACATAGAGACCTGAAGCCAGAGGTAAGAAACATATTAGTTTTGAATTTGTTGTGTCTATTATGAATAAAAAGAGGCCAAGAGTTTGTAACTGTGATACCTGAAATCATTCATTGGAGCCCATAGCCATCTTTCAGGTAATTTTAATTTTACTATCTTTTGCCCCACAGAATCTCCTTTTCAAAAGTTCCTCGGAAGACTCAGAAATCAAGGTTGTGGACTTTGGCTTTGCCCGCATGAAGCCAGAAAAAGATGGATGTATGAAGACCCCATGTTTCACTCTTCACTATGCGGCTCCTGAAGTTTTGCGACAGGCAGTTCAGCAGGGTGCTGCGGGTTATGATGAAACTTGTGATTGGTGGAGTTTAGGTGTTATTTTGGTAAGTTGTTTTTTTTTATTTTACATGATCTTATATTACCACATATTTGTTTCCTAAATGTAACATTGCAATAAGCCTTGAGAGAACAAAGTATTTTTATTACTTTGTCTTTTTTATTATTTTCATAACATGGCAAAGATTTCACTTGATTACATATAAAAGTTTGCCTAAAATCCATGTATTTTATTCCATTTATCTAATATTCTTCTTATCTTCTTTTCAGTATACCATGTTGTCTGGTAGAGCCCCATTTCAGTCAAGAAGTAAAGACGACACCTCAGCATCTATTATTGCTCGCATAAAAGGTGGAAGTTTTGACATGTCTGGACCAGAGTGGCTAACTGTGTCAACTCAGGCAAAGAAACTTATTAAAGGTATGTAATGGATCTTCTTTTTCATAAGATTTAAATTTGATTTAGAGAGCTTGAGAAGAAATTCAGACTTGTACTAAAGTTTTATTTTAACAGTTTTAAATTAAATACTAATGTAGTATAATCCTTAAGAAAAGATTTTAGAAAAAGCATGTTTGGAAAAGAAATTCTATGTATGTATTACTAAATTTTGTATTTTCACAGGATTGTTGACGGTAGATGCCTCAAAACGTCTGACCATCAATGAATTGTTGCAAGACGAGTGGTTGCAAGGTGGCCCGCCTTCTGTGTTCTCGGCCACGCCACTCATGACCCCTACCATTCTCAGTGCAAGGCCGACCCTCAAAGGACCTGTGTCAGCGGAGGCAGGGGTCAAACAAACCTTTCATGCATTCCATATGGCCACCAGAGAAGGCTTCCGTTTGTTAGTAAGTATTCTAGATAAGAATTTTTTATAGGAAGAGTTATTGGAGTCTGACATAGATGATATGATTAATATAGTTTGGAGATTACATTTAAATGTCCTAAGAAATGACCTATAAACTAAATTTTTTTTCTCTCTTTTTCAAGGATGTCAGCAATGCACGATTGGCCCAGCGCCGGAAAAACAAAAAGTCATCCACTGACGCCCGGAGCCATTCTTCTACCTCATCCCTCTCCTCTACCTCATCAGCGTCTTCCCTCACTTCTACTCGTACACCTAGTAAATCAGACCGTTGTAGTTCCTCACTAGGTGCGACTCCAAAGAAGGAGGAGAGCATATTTGACTTTGGGGAAGCAAGAGTCAAGGCATATTTGTCAAGCATAGAGTCACCATCGGAACCTACCTTCCCTGCCACACCCAGCATAGCTCTTACGTTGCCAAGCCCACGGTTAAAAGGCAGTTCAAAAGGTAGTTCCCTTGGTTCGTTTGACTTATCAAGAGGAGACAAATCAAGTGAACCACAGTCAAAATCAGAAACTTCCATAGGTCCGTCTCCAGAAGTCTGCTCCCCTAACAGTATGGTGTCTTATAGGAAGGAAGAACAGTGCCTTGCATCTCAAAAACAGTGTGAAGTCAGTGAGACCCGGAGAGAAGATGTCTCAAGGACCAAATGTCCTGGAAATACACTCAAGCCCTCCCTGTGCCTAGGTGGCGAGTTCTCTGGCCCACAGACTCGATCACGGAAAAGAAAGCTAGAAAAAATCTGTGATGCTGAAGTGACTGTAGTTAAACACGTGTTCAAAGGTAGAAACACTCGTAGTAAGAGATTTGATACTATAGTAATAGATGATTGATGAGTGAGAGAGTTTTAAGGCATTACAAGACACTTTCCAGATTTTCAGTGAGTATTTTATCTCCTATAGCTTAAAGCTCAGAGATTGCTTTATTATATAACTAAATGTAAATTATATATCTGATCTGATGTGTACATACAGATTACAATAATATTATAACATTTATGCTCTGAAGTCTGTGTTATGTAGGAGTTTACATGTGCAATCAGAAAAAATCCATAAATAAAATGCACTTCACAATAGCATTATTATTGACCTGAACATGGCCCCTTTATGAAGAAAATATGAGAAAGAAAATCCTAAGGGAATCAAAGCAACTTCATTTAAAAAATAGCACCCAAAAAATAAGCAACTGTCCTTCACTTCCTAAA
>NC_091589.1:21199893-21202393 GCF_042767895.1 Penaeus vannamei
AAACTGCAATAATCCAATCCTATTCATAAGGTACATCCATCCTACCTCATAGGATATAATAAAGGCAAGAGGAAGTAAATATTGAACAAATATTCAATAACTGCAATTGCCATTTGGTGCCTTTCCCCAAATCTTTCCAATTCACTTTCCGATAATAAGAAAAAAATCCTTTATGTCTTCCTTTAAGTGATACTGCCAAGGTGTAACAAGTTCCTGTAGAGCATCCAATATTTAAATGCTGACAGAGAGCTTTTCAACAAGAAGATGATTATGGTCCCTCTTAGGTTCTGGCACCTACTGCTGCTTAGTTTGAGGCTAGGTTTTATTATGGTAGTTTATAAGAAAAATATCATCTTAATTTATTTTGTGCCTTAAGAGGGAGGTATCTTAGAACTTATGGATAGGGCTTGGTGTCAAAAATAAAAGAGAAAAAAAGTCATACTCACAAAACAGAATTATTTGTGCAATGCTCCCAAAGGACTCATGTGTGTGATCTTGCCTTACTCTGAGTCTTTGTTAAACATTACAATTGACTGTAATCAAATGGCTACATTATGAGGTCAATGAACAATGTATTCATATTAAATAAAATGAAAATAGAGATGAAAAAATAATTTTTCAGGAGCACTATGGAATCAAGGCAAATGCACCTCCATACCAAAATATCTATTTTCTAACTTACACTAACTAGACTAGATGTCTTTTAAATGTAGGGAAAACTTCCCTTATTTTTTTATTCTCTTTGTAATCACGTAGAAAAGGTAAGCTATAAAGCAGCATGTGAAGAAGTACCAATAATATAATAAATGAAAGACACCACAGATAAATTACTTATGAAAATCATTCTGTACATGAAAGGTGACCCCTCTTGCGGGCCAATTTTTTCCCTTTATATTTTTTAGAAAACTAGCTATACACTGTACATAAGCAGTTGTCTGGGTAAGCAGCACAAAGTTGCCCTTAAGCTTAAAACACAGGCTTGTAGCAGCAGCGGCAGGAGACATTTCCTTTATGCACAGACTGGCTACTGTCAACACTGGTTTACAGGGCAGCGCACCTAACAAAATTTTACTGCTTAGTGAAGTCCAGGACGAATGCATCACTTACGGCTAACAATGTCTTTCATTAGAATACAATAAATGCATTGATGTGTTTTCAATGTTGAGTCTAAATCTCAGACCAGTAATATGCATTACTTCAATTCACACTTTTTTTGTGATAGCACTAATGACCATTTCAGCTGCTTTTGCCATCTGATGCTTTTGGAGTACTAAATCCTTATACTTGCTAATAGGTTCAGCTTTCCTAAGGTGAAGCCGATGCTTACAAAAAGTGTTATATGAATATAATGTGCACTTGTTCAACACTTGGTAACACACTTCTTGAACAGAACAGAACTTCTTCAAGGCATTTCACGTTATTTTGACAGAGCGCAAGATCTTTGAACAGACCTAACTGGCAGTCCAAACAACTCAAACTGGAGGGATCTCTGTTGCCTGTGGTGCATCTTCCATCCCTTCTGGAGGGACTCTGACTGTACCATTGCCTGTTAACGTTGCATGTCCATTGGAGGGCACTTGGCCGTTCGCACACGTACTAGGGGGTGTGCTGATGGCAGGGAGAGTTGGAGCTGAAGGCGTCTGGGGTGGAGAGGTCAGAGGGACAGGTGAGGGGGCACTGGGCATTGCAGGTGCCGCAGTCACTGTTGTGATGGGGGGCATGGTGATCACAGGGTCATGGAGCCCTGCCATGTCATTGCTGCTTCCACTGTGGCTTCCTTCACTGGCTGTGTAGGATTCCATTGCCCGGTAGATGAACAGGAGGTCATCCTGTTACGGCAAAAAAAAGAATGTGAAAACCTGCATGAGGTACTTTTACAAAACATATGGCACTGTGTCAAGAAACTGAAGATACTTTTATCTTTATGAGTTTGTCACTTACATTTATTACGAAACTAGAATATATGAAAGTCAGCACATGTTTATAACCATTGTATTCAAATAATCTTCATTAACAACACTATGGAACACTTTAACCCTCCCCCCTCAGAAAAAGAACATCCATTACTTACTTTCTAAACAACAATTAATTCCCAAACTACACACTAATTATATATATATAAAAGAAAAGAAAAGAAAAACTCTAATAACTTACCTGACTTGTCCAAATACTTGGCCTTCTGTTGTGGTAAAGCTTGGCAAACATGTAAGGGTCCAAGTGCTGCTCGAAGTCAACCTGGTTCTTCAGGGCAGTTAAGCAGCAGAATGTGGCTCCCTCCGTCCCTCCAAACCTGTAAGGAAGGGACCAAAAGGTGCTCAGACTCCAAAGGTGTCAGAAAATACGGGATGACTTCATGACTGACACAAGTAAGAAAAGGAAGGTGGTGATGATGAAAATGGTAGAAATGAAGGGGGAGGAGGAGGCAGAGGAGACAAAGGAGGAGGAGGAGGAGGAGGAAGCAGAGGAGTAGGAGGAAGAGGAAGAGGAGGCAGAGGAGGAG
>NC_091589.1:21207393-21209893 GCF_042767895.1 Penaeus vannamei
TTTATTACTATGATGATTATTTCTATGTCCACTGGTTGTGGTCTGAAAGAATTAGTTGTAAAGCTTGCCCGATCTGTGTTTCATTGTAATGTAGAAGCAGTTGTTTGTTCATAAGTTTGTTTTCCAAGAGGGGGAGGGAGAGGGAGGGAGGGAGAGGGAGTAAGGGAAGGAGGGAGAGGGTGGGAGAGGGAGTAAGGGAAGGAGGGAGAGGGAGAGGGAGAGGGAGAGGAGAGAGAGATAGAAGACATACAGGTAGAGAGAATGAAGAAAGATGAGGAGGAAATTATGATAAAATGTGGGAACGAGAAACAGACAAAAGAAGACACAAAAAAATAACAATCAAAATGAAGTGCATCAAAAAATATTACATTCTGTAAGCACCTGTTGCCAGCTTCAAAATGAATGAATAAAACACATTAACTAAAAGCAGGTAAAAATATTCTCCCTGCTGCACACATTTCCCTAGGTAGTTAATAATATTTAAAGCTGATTACTTATCTCTCATTTCGATAACAAGAACCATTTTCCTTAGCTAATATTAAACATATGGTTCAAATTTTATATTTTCCCATATCCCAAGGGTTACTGATTGCAATGAGAAAATCTAAAAGTTACTTTTGCAATATCTGCCTTGTTGCATATATAAATCAAAATCTTTAAGTTTTGTATGGTTATTGATATACTGCAAAGTGTAATATCTCTAAATTAACAAAACCAAAAAAGAAAAATCCCTTCACTTTGTCTTTATTTCAGACAAAAATATTTCTACTTCATATTAATAATAATGTTCATAATAATAATAATAATAATAACAATAAAAAGAGTGCACCCATTCAAAAACTAAACTTTCATGTAATGTAACTTCAAACATCATTAATTTTCTGGTTTTGATGTCATAACTGTTACAAAAGCCTTAAATTAACTAGTAGTTATTATATTATGCAAAGCTAACTCTAGAATCAGGCTGACTTTACAGTGTGTGCAAATCAGGCATCCATCTTCAAATATCTGTCACCCATTACACTCAAAGTCTATCAAATAATATGACTAATATATTTCCATAAATTTTCCATTAAATCCACATCTACTGAATTTTGCAAAACACGACAAAAAATATTGATGCCACTATGTATGCAAGAAATATAAGTTTATGTAGTATAAAGCATTACCTTTCTTCTAAACTGTTACCTCTAACAGCTATTTCATAGAGAAAAAATCCTAGTTTTAATCTATCTATTTCTGCAATGATTAGAGAGCCACTTTACCTTGTAATATGCAATGTTTGCAATGAATATATAAGGGCATATGCATCCCAAGGTATTCTCAATCTAATTGTCTCCCAGAAAGTTTAATACATGTTTTCTTTCACCTTTCATCTGTAACATAAGCATTAATACATTCCTGTTCATATATTACAATCATGATATTATTGTGTATTGATGTGAACATATAGAGGCTTTAGTTATACATGAAGTTTAAACTTAGAAAACATTTAATGAACCTTTGGATGCACTTGTCATCATATACATTATTACACTGAAAGAGGTTGGAGGAAAGAGATCTGCAAGGGGTAAGCAGTATCTGTCCTAAACTATATTCTGGAGAGATGACAATATTACTGTAGATTCTACTCCTACATGAAAAAAGGGTCCATAGCATAGCATGGGATTTTGTGTTATAAATATTGGGGCCATGCTCTGTTCATCTACTCATAAGAAACTCAATCAATAACTTTTTGTTTACATTCACCTTTTCATTTCTGTCTATATAATCATTATAGTGGTAAGTTCTTTGTTTCTAAATCTGATCAATCTATGCCTCCAAGTTGGCTAAAATGCCAAAAGGTTTAAACTTCTGAGTGCATGTAAACATGGCAGTGCATGCCAACCCAAGCAAATGGTAAGCTACTTTTCAAGACAAATAAACATTGATAATGTCCGGATTTGTGGTTTTGGTACAGACATGAATGATATAATAAGTCACCAGTGCTATTTTTCAGCCAAAATTACCAGAAAAAACATTCGGCAACCATGGTGCAAAGTCTGCATGGTAAAAAGACTAACTCTGATTGGACTGAGATAATGTGTTACTTGCCATATTTGTCATCAGTGAGATGGAATTCTCAGCTTGGCAAGACATGCATGCCCTCCACAGATAACAAATTAATATTCTTATTACAGTTACCATCAGAACACTTTACTTCCATATTCAAAATCTATTTATATATTTGTATAATTAATAATCAATGACTGGATTATATAAACACAAAAATTTGCTATCAAAACCAAAGTCCCATGACAAAAGTGAAGCCAAGAAGACATGGTTTTGCCACATCTGGATTTCCATATTACCCAATATTCTTTTAGTCTACCACAGAAATGAAAGCATATCCCACGAAACATGAGTCAGAATACAACAGAAAACAATACAATATTATTGGACTGTTAGTATTAACTCCTAATAAGACATACCTGCAGTGGACTATAATGGGTCCAGCATC
>NC_091589.1:21214893-21222393 GCF_042767895.1 Penaeus vannamei
ACACAAGAGCATTAGGTTCACTCAACAAGTATTATTCAAGCAAATGTTACACAAGAGATGGTAAATAACATATATGTAATGTCTAATCCTTGGATCTGATGGGTTGGGTGGGGGGATGGTGAGAGAAGAGAAAAGAATGAGAGAAAGAAGCATGCAGATAAATAGATAGTGCTGGTGATGTAGATCAAATGATAAATAGACAGGGAAAGAGAAATGTATTGAGAGAACGGGAGAGGGATATATCTCAACACACAAGCTTCTTCCCATTTATAGTAGCAGAAGCACCAGTAACAAAATAACCACCAACAGGAAGTGGATAGCCTTCATTTTCTTCCTCCTATTACTCTTCATCCTCATACCTATTTTACTTCTTTTTTTTTCCTCCTATTACTCTTCATCCTCATACCTATTTTACTTCTATCTCATTCCTCTCCCAATCCATATCATATTTTTTCCATCTGCTTCTCTCTTTCTATTCGTTTATTCCTCCTCCTTCCCCTTCCCCTTCCCTTTCTTCCTCTCCTTCTCCTTCTTCTTCTTCTTCTCCTCCTCCTCCTCCTCCACCTCCTCCCCTCCTCATCCTCATCCTCATCCTCATCCTCCTCCTCCTTCTCCTCCTCCTCCTCCTCCTCCTTCTCTTATTCCTCCTTCTCTTATTCCTCCTTCTCTTATTCCTCCTTCTCTTATTCCTCCTTCTCTTATTCCTCCTTCTCTTATTCCTCCTCCTCCTCCTCCGCCCCGCGTTCACGACCGTAACCACACGTGTATGGTAACATAACGTCAACCTTACGACTTTAAAACGTGTCCTTGTTGCTACCTGGGCGCCGCTCCTCCCAGCCATGAGATGAGAGGGGGAAGTTGGGGAGTGAGAGAGGAGAGAGGGGGATGAGATTAAGGGGGGGGGAGGAAAGAGGAATGAGCGAAGGCTTGGTAGGAGGAGGGAAGGTGGTGAGAAGGAAGGGGGGATGGGAGGACGAAAGGAGGAAGGGTAGAGAGGGAAAAGGGCGTCTGGGGTTGAAAGGAAGGAGGAGAGAGGAAAGGGAGAGGGAGGGGGGGGGCACTTCCAATCATTCTACAGATAGAGTTTCTTCTCCCCCTTTATCTCCATTCCCCCTACCCCCCCTCTTTCCTACAATCTTTTCAACTGAGGGTAAGAGGGGAAGGGAAGAGTACAAGACAGAATTATTCCCGTTTCCCCCATTTCAATCGATTCCATACGAGAGGTGGCAATAACAACAACAATAATAGTAATAATAACAATAGCCGCCAGGATAACAACATAAAGTACATGCAGTGAATGTAATTCTTCCGTCGCACATACGCACAAAAGGCATTCCCAGCGCATTAACCAAAATAACAAAACCCCTTTAACCTAACCAGAGGAAAAAAAATTCGACCTCACCGACAAGGCTCCCGATCAAGACTAATGGGCGGTGCGGGAGAACTGAAAACCCATAACTACGCGAGAGAGAAGAGAAAAAGGAAAACAACAATAATAACACGACGGGAACACGCAAAAAAAGACAAAGGGCGCATTGCTAGACAAAAGGCGTAGTCTCGACGGCACCTTCCCCGGTCCCGCACTCTACGCACCGTCTCCGCCTCTTTGACACACCCTCCCTCACCCCCTTCACTTTGGGCGCCCCCGGCCTCTCTACCTTCCTGTATCTCTTTCTTTCGTAACTCTCTATGTTGGTCTCTCGTTTTTTTTTTCTTTCTCATTCATTCACTTCTCATCTTTTCTCTCTATTGTCTGTGTCGTGTTCTCTTCCATTCCCTTTCTCTTCCTCTAATCATCCATCCATCCCGCACCGTTCAATATCCTTTCCCTACCTTCTTAATCAGCATAATAGCAATTCTCACTTCATAACGTCCTCCCTTCCCCTCCCTTCCTCTCTTCCAATCCCCTCCCCTCCCTCGCCTCTCCATTCTCCTCTCATCTCTCCCCTCCTCTCTCTCGCTCGTCTATTTTTTTTTTGTATGTCTCTCCCTCCTTATCGCCTGCCTCTCCCTCTTACTCTGCTCTCTCTCCCTCTCCCTCTGCACTCCCTCCCTCTCCTTCTCCCACTCACTCTGCACTCCCTCCCTCTCCCTCTCACTCTGCACTCCCTCCCTCTCCTTCTCCCTCTCACTCTGCACTCCCTCCCTCTCCCTCTACACTCCCTCCCTTTCTCTCTGCACTCCCTCCCTCTCCCTCTACACTCCCTCCCTCTCCCTTTCACTCTGCACTCCCTCCCTCTCCCTCTACACTCCCTCCCTCTCCCTCTCCCTCCCTCTACCTCTCCCTCTACACTCCCTCCCTCTCTCTCTACACTACCCATCCCCACTCCCTACCCGAGTACCCGCGCGCGCTCCGTCCGGCCTTTTAAAAATGGCCGTTTTCCCAGACGCACACAACACGACACCCCCCTGCAGGCGCCTCGGTACTTACTCCGTCGCACCAATTAGAAAGTGAATCAGAACTGGACCCTTATCGCGCTCCTGATGCTGTTGCTGTCTGGGGATAAGGCGGATGGAGGGAGGGATGGGAACTGGAAGGAAAATAAGGAGAAGAGGAGGAGGAGGAGGAGGAGGCGGAGGAGGAGGAGGAGGCGGAGGATGAAGGTGTGGAGAAAGAGGAAAAGGAGGTGAAAGGGGAGGGGAGTGGGGAAGAAGAGGAGGAATAGGAGATGGATGATGATGATGATGATGAAGATTCCAATAGCAACACTATGGGAAGGATGACAACAAGAAAATCCTTTACTGTTTTCCTTTTTTTCATCATGTACAATCAACAGAAGAAAGCTGACCGGGCGGGAGCGAGACCTAACCCTCCCCCCCCTCAAAAAAAAGAAAGAAAAAAAAAACACGCCACGACAACACCTCACTGCCTGCCTCGCTGACTGACGAAGGGCAGTTAAGGGCGGCCCAGTCACCTAGTACTCTTCGCTCATTCCTTGCCCTTTCCCCCTTCCTTCCTGCTCACTCTTACCCCTTTCCTCCCCTTCGACCTGCGAGTGGGCGAGAGGCGCTGGAGACCCCGGCTGAGAATCCTCATCTCGCGAGAGACGAGAGAGGGACCTGGTCACCCCCGGGGTGGGGGTGGGGCCCTTGGGAGTTTTTTTCGGGATGGATGAAGGGAGGGAGGGAGGGAACGAAAGGGGGGGGACGGGTTCCTCGGGAGGGAAGGAGGTTCTTCGAGGGGGAGGGAGGAGGATTCAGCGGTGAGAGGATGAAAGGGAAAAGGGAGGGAAGGAGGAAGAATGGAAGGTGATGGAAAAGATATGGAAAGGAGAGAGCAAAAAGGAGATAGACGAAAAATGAAAAACAAACAGAAAAGAAAAAAATAGACAAGAAAAGGAAGGGGGAAAGAAGGTGAAGAAATGCGGCGAGAAACAAGCGACGACGGAAAAGAGGGGAGGGGAAGAGGGGAATGAAAGAGGGAGCATGTTGTCACAGGTGGCAATATCGAGGGGGGTCAGGGGGTGGGAGGAAGGAGGGTATTAACGACGAATGTGGGGACGAAAGGAGGGGAAAGGACAAGAAACGAGGGAGTGAGACAAGGGCGAGAAATGAACGAAGTGTACTTAGAAACATGTGGCGCAAAATAACAAGCAAGGGAAGTGGTCTAGTTAGGTCTGTCTTGAGCAAAGTTTTTAATAATAAAAGCGAGGGAAGGAGAGGGGGAGGGGGGATAGGAGAGTGAAGAGGAGGAGGAGGAGGAGGAGGAGGAGGAGGAGGAAGAAGAAGAGAAAGAGGAGAAATAGGAAGAAGTGAGAGAGGATGAAGAGGAAGACGAAGAGGGAGTATGAAAAAAATCAAACGATACAACAACTGATACAAAGGCTTGTAAGAATAATCATGAACATACACACACGCACAAAAACTAAAGATCGAGACATAATGTAGAAAAAAGAGAAAAAAGAAGGCAGAACAGGTGGGACGAGAACTGGCGAGGGCGGGCAGCTGGAAGGGAGGAGGCAGAGGAAAAGAGAGAGAAGATGAGTAGAAGGAAGAGAGGGAGAAAGTCATGGAGCAAGAGACGGAAGGCAAGGGAGAAGAGATGGAGGAAGGTGGGAGGAAGAAAGAATGAGGGAGGGAAAGAGAGGGATTAAGGAAGGTCGTGTGCGGTAGGGATGCCTTAAAACAGGGAAGAGGAGGAGGTGGAGGAGAAGGAGGTGGTGGAAGAGGTGGAAGCGATGAGGAGGAGGAGGAGGAGGAGGAGGAGGAGGAGGAGGAGGAAGATGAGGGATGGGGGAGCGTCAAAGGCCGGATGCTGTGGAAACTGGTTTACGCAGCGAACACACCCTCAAAACACGATTTTAAACAAAATAAAAAAAACAATAATATATACTGGCTTCACAAGAACACGAGTCCGCCACTAGAACTTGAATTAGGCGCATAAATAAACAAATAAATAATGTGTACACCTGCACCGAAAGACACAGATATACTTAAAAATAAGACAACGATATTACGGCAAACAAAACAAGAATAAAGATCAGAAAATGCACTGTGGGAGGGCGAGGCGAGACTAAGGGGTGGAGGTGGGGGGGTGGGGGGGGGACGAACGCGGTCAATGAAGTACCTTCTTGTTTCCTCCTTCCCCCTTATCCCCCCTCTCCCATCCCCTTTTCCCTTCTACCCTTCACCTTCCCCCTCTGCCTTTCCCCCTACCTCTTCCCCGCTCCCCTTTCCCCATCACCTTTACCCTTTCCCTTCTTCCCTCCCCCTTACTCCTAGCCCAATACCTCTTCCCACCCCTTCCTAAACCCTTCACCGCCTCCCTTCTCCTCTCCCTCCCTGACTTAACCCTCTTCCCACCTCCCCTCCCCTCCCTTCTCACCTCGCTCCAACTCACCTTCCTCCCTACTCCCCTACCTCCTTCCTTCTCTTCCTCCCTCCCCCTTCCTTACTGCCCTACGTCCTTTCCCCCTCTCCCCCTTCCCTACTCCCCTACCTCCTTCCCTCTCTTCCTCCCCTACTACCCCACCTCCACCTCCTCTCCCCTTCTCCCCCTCCCCCTACTATCCCCATCTCCCTACCTCCTTCCCTCTCTTCCTCCCTCCCCTTCTCCCTTTCCACCCCACCTCCCTTCCCCCTTCTCCCTCCCTCCCCGTATGACTCACCTCCTCCGCGCCGTAGACAACACATGCTTTGCTCGCCCTCACAAGAAGTGTATTAAATCGCGGTCGTAAAAAAAAAGAAAAAAAAAAAGTTGATGGCTAGCTCTTATTTCCTTATCGTCTTTTTTCATCGCTTTATCATCAGTGTTATTTGTTATTGTCTTTTGCATCATCGGTTGTCTCGTATTGCCGTTCCTTTTTTTCCTTGTTGTTTTATAATCAGTGTTATTATTTTGTTATCATCGTTATCATTAATATTATTACTATCATTGTTGTTATTACTGACACTGCTGTTGTAACACTATGATGAGCATTTACCCAAGTTTTTTCTTTAATTGTTTTCTTCTTTTCTTTTCCCTGCTACTGAGGAGGAGGAAGGAAAAAAGAAACAAGAAAATGGAAGGAGGAATGGGATAAGAGAAAGGCAGAAGAGTGGAAGGAAAGGAGAATAAAGGCGGGAGACAGGAGAGGAAATGAGATGGACCGAGAACTCGTGCGAGTGGGTGCGTGAGAGCTCAGAGGAGGGGGGGAGGGGAGGTGGGGGAGGGGGGGGAGGGGGGGTGACGGAGGGGGAGGGAGGGGAGGGAGAGGAGGTGGCGGAGGGGGAGGGAGAGGAGGTGAGGGAGGGGGAGGGAGAGGAGGTGACGGAGGGGGAGGTGAGAGGAGGTGACGGAGGGGGAGGGGAGAGGAGGTGACGGAGGAGGAGGGAGAGGAGGTGACGGAGGAGGAGGGAGGGGAGGTGACGAAGGAGGGAGGGGAAGGGAAGTGAAGGATGGGAGAGGAGGTGAAGGAGGGGGAAGGAAAAGGAGGAAAAGGTAGAAATAGTGAGGGAAGTGAGGGAGGGAGGAGACGTGAACGGGGAGGAGAGGAAGCAGTGAAGGAGTTTAAGGAAAGTAAGGCAAGGCATAGCGCAGAAGAGAATAAACGAAAGCAATAAGTAAAAAAGTAAAGGAAAATAAACAAAATTATAGCTAATCAGGAATTAAATAGGGTTTAGTAACAGAACAGCATACGAGGCCATAAAAGTAAAAAAATGTAAAAGGAAGGAAATGATGTACAGGCGCGAAAGATTGGGAAAAAAGGAATAGCTAAGGCGAATAAGTCGAAAAGAAAAGGGGCGAAGAAAACGGAAAAGGAGGGCGAAAGAGGTAAGAGCACGGAAGGCAAAGGACGGAGAAGGGGGAGGAAAGGGAAAGGGGCAAGAAATAATGAAAAAAGTTCGCACGCACAAAACCGGAAACGCCAGAAAGAACGCGGCGCGGGGGTGGGGTGGGGTGGGAGGAGAGGGAGAGGGAGAGGGAGAGAGGGAGGGGAGGGGAGGAAGAGGGACAGCCATCCAGCCGGCCCATTCCGACGCCACGAAGACGAAACAAAGCAAAGCGAAGAATAACGGCCAAGGGACAAAAGTCACGTGATGTAAACAAACCTTGGGTACACGCGCGCGCAGCCGCCACGTCACGCGAGGGCCCGACAATGCACGAAACTTGCACTGGATCGGTTTGAGGAGGAGGGAGGGGCGAGGAGGAGAGAGGAAGAAGAGGAAGAAGAGGAAGAGGAAGAAGAAGATGAAGAAGAAGCGGGCAGCTGGAAGGGAGGAGGCAGAGGAAAAGAGAGAGAAGATGAGTAGAAGGAAGAGAGGGAGAAAGTCATGGAGCAAGAGACGGAAGGCAAGGGAGAAGAGATGGAGGAAGGTGGGAGGAAGAAAGAATGAGGGAGGGAAAGAGAGGGATTAAGGAAGGTCGTGTCCGGTAGGGATGCCTTAAAACAGGGAAGAGGAGGAGGTGGAGGAGAAGGAGGTGGTGGAAGAGGTGGAAGCGATGAGGAGGAGAAGGAGGAGGACGAGGAGGAGGAGGAGGAGGAAGATGAGGGATGGGGGAGCGTCAAAGGCCGGATGCTGTGGAAACTGGTTTACGCAGCGAACACACCCTCAAAACACGATTTTAAACAAAATAAAAAAAACAATAATATATACTGGCTTCACAAGAACACGAGTCCGCCACTAGAACTTGAATTAGGCGCATAAATAAACAAATAAATAATGTGTACACCTGCACCGAAAGACACAGATATACTTAAAAATAAGACAACGATATTACGGCAAACAAAACAAGAATAAAGATCAGAAAATGCACTGTGGGAGGGCGAGGCGAGACTAAGGGGTGGGGGGGGGGGGGGGGGGGGGGGGGTCGAACGCGGTCAATGAAGTACCTTCTTGTTTCCTCCTTCCCCCTTATCCCCCCTCTCCCATCCCCTTTTCCCTTCTACCCTTCACCTTCCCCCTCTGCCTTTCCCCCTACCTCTTCCCCGCTCCCCTTTCCCCATCACCTTTACCCTTTCCCTTCTTCCCTCCCCCTTACTCCTAGCCCAATACCTCTTCCCACCCCTTCCTAAACCC
>NC_091589.1:21227393-21237393 GCF_042767895.1 Penaeus vannamei
AGAAAAAGAGAGGAGAGGAGAGGAGAGGAGAGGAGAGGAGAGGAGAGGAGAGGAGAGGAGAGGAGAGGAGAGGAGAGGAGAGGAGAGGAGAGGAGAGGGAGAGGAGAGGAGAGGAGAGGGAGAGGGAGAGGAGAGAATAGAAGAGAAAAGAAGAGAAGGGAGGTGAGGAGAGGACATGAAATAAGGACAAAAAAGAATAAAAAAACGCACAATGACTTAAAGAAAAGACTCCTAGAACAAAAGAGAGGCGAAAGACGGGAGTAATAACAAGACAAAACAATAAGGTCGAAGGCAGACAGAGACACGTCAGTAATTTCACCTAACCTCATTACATTCCTGGAATCAAGATTAAAGAGACAATGCTTTACGGGGCTCGAGGGGGGGGAGGAGAGGGGGGGGTAAGGGTAGGGAGGAGGGGAGGAGGAGGAGAGGGGGTAAGGGTAGGGGAGGAGGGAGGGGAGGAGGAGGGGAGGGGGTAGGGAGGCGGAGGTGGTGGAGGCGGAGTTGGTGTAGGAAGAGGGAGGAAGAAGGGAGAGGAAGAGGAGAAGTGGGAAGAAAAGTAGGAGGAAGAGGAGGAAGAGATGGTGGCGGTGTTGGGATGGTAGAGAAGAAAGGGAAAAGGCGGAGAGGAAATAGAAAGAATAGAAACAGGAGGAGCAGGAATAATAATACGAAAAAATAATAATAGGAGGAGGAGGAGAAGGGGAGGGGAGGAGGAGCGGCGGGCCTCCTACACACGTCCGTCTTCCTCGCCGAGATAATCAATCGTATCCTATGATGCCGGCTCCCCCCCCCCCCTCCATCCCAGCCTCCCTCGCCTTGCTCCGACACCGCAAGGAACTCCATCCTCATCTCCACCCTCCACCCCCCCCTTCCTGCATCTCCACCCTCCACCCCCCCTTCTGCATCTCCACCCTCCACCCCCCTTCTGCATCTCCCCCCTCCCCCTCTGCATCTCCATCCCCCTCCCCCTGCATCTCCACCCTTTCACCCACGTGGACTCTCTTAAAGTCAGTCTCACACCCTGCACATCACCCCTTCCACCACACCCTGCGTTTCCACCCTCACGCCCACACCCTTCGGCTTCACCCTCACACCCACGGCTAAATCCCCACGCACGCCCACACCCACATCCATGCCCATACCCACACGCACACCTAAGCCCACACCCACACCATAACCACACCCATACGCATGCCCAAGCCCCACCCACACCCACGCCCAAACCCACACCCACACGCCCACTCAAACCCACACATACACCCCTATCCACACCCACACCCATCCCCACACCACGCCCACGCCCACACCCAGCCAGGCCTCGCCGACGACTGGGTGTGTGCCTCAACCAGAACCCGAAGAGAGAATCCGCAAACAGCTGATGTACTTTTCATGTGGCGGACACATTTAGCCGCATTCTCGCCTCGTTCCTCTGATTACTGTCCGCAGAGGAGGAAGAGGAAGAGGAGGAGGGAGAGAGGGAGGGAGAGAGGGAGGGGGAGGGAGAGGGGGAGGGAGAGAGGGAGGGGAGGGAGAGGGGGAGGGAGAGAGGGAGGGGAGAGAGGGAGGGGGAGGAGGGAGAGGGGGAGGGAGAGAGGGAGGGAGAGAGGGAGGGAGAGGGAGGGAGAGAGGGAGGGAGAGAGGGAGGGAGAGAGGGAGGGAGAGAGGGAGGGAGAGAGGGAGGAGGAGGAGGAGGAGGAGGAGGAGGAGGAGGAGGGAGGGAGAGAGAGAGAGGGAGGGAGAGGAGGAGATGAGGGAGGAGGAGGAGGAGGAGGAGGAGGAGGAGGAGGAGGTGAAGGAGGAGGAAGAGAAAGAGGAGGGGAGGAGGAGGAGTAGGAGTTGGAGGAAGAGAAAGAAGAGGTGGAAGGTAAGGAAAGTAGAAGAAGAAAGAAGAGGGATCGAGAGACAAAATATTTAGATAAACAAACCACTCGACAGACCAACAAGAAGGAGATGACGAGGGAGGCCAAATTCAAAACGGAAAAACGGTAATTTTCCCGACATTTTTGGAACAACAAGATGACGGAGGAGACAGGATCAAGGTAATAAAGATGAAGATGAAGATAGAGATGGAGAGGAAGTGGAAGAAGAGGAAAAGGAAGGAGAAGGGGGGGGAGGGGGTGTACCTGAATACTGCCGGAAGACAATTAACATCTTGCCAACCCAACGCGGGGACGTAAGAAAAAAAAGAATAGGAAAAGACTGAAAAAAAAACAATGAAGCCTCTTAGAAGGAAGGTTATCATATCCGCTACCTCGCCCTCATGCCCTCCCTCCTACCCTCCCTCCTACCCTCTCCCCTCCCTCTCCCTCTCCCCTCCCTCCCCTCCTCTTCCCCTCTCTCCCTCCCTTCCCCATCATTATTACCATCTCTTGTCTTGCCCCACTGCCCTGCAAGATACCCAGACGCGACACGTGTGCAACCCCTCCCCCCCCACTTCTCCCATCTCCCTCCCCCCTACCCCCCATCACCTCCCCACCCCAACCCACCCTAAACCAGGCTCCGTTACCCTTCTACCCCCCACCCCCACCCCACCCCCTCTCACCCTTGACTCTTATCACCCCCCATATCTAGTACCCCCTCGCCCCCTACATTTTCTTCCAAACAAGAGGCTCCTCTCCAAAAAAGGAAGAGGATAACCAACAGAAAAAAGAAAGAGAGAAAGAAGTAGAGGAATCATATTAATAATAATAATAATAATAATAATAATAATAATAATAATAATAACAATAACGATGATGATCATGATGAGGATGAAGAATAAGAATAATAAGAATAGCCTCAAGAAGGAAAAAAATGGAAAAAAAGGACGAAAGATGAAAAATGAATAAAAAAAAGTATAGACGAAAGAAACAACAGCACCAACAAAAGCCCAACAACAGCAAAGCCAATACCTCGAATTCACCCTGCAATCCCCGGAGGCAACATTATCTCATGCCACCCGTGCAATTCTACGACGGTTCGCTCTAACGGGGTTTGGCAGAATCGGCCCAGTGATGCGGGTCATAACACTGATAATTATCGCTTTCCTACGGAGGGACGGGGAGGTGGAGAAAGAGGAGGAGAAAGAGGAGGTGGAGAAAGAGGAGGAGAGAGGAAGAGAGATGGAGAGAGGAAGAGAGAAGGAGAGAGGAAGAGAGAAGGAGAGAGGAAGAGAAAGAGGAGGAGAGAGGACGAGAGAGAAGGAGAGAGGAAGAGAAAGATAAGAGAGAGGGAGAGAGAAAGATAAGAGAGAGGGAGAGAGAAAGATAGGAGGGGAGGAAAGGAGGGAGAAGGAGAAGAAGGAAGAAGGAGAAGAAGAAAAAGAAGGAGGAGGAGCAAAATAATCAAGAAGAGAGGAGAGAAAAGATGAAGAGGAAGAAGAAGAAGAACGCGTCAGTGCAGAAACATGAACAGTAAAACATAAACGGTAGTGGCATTGATAATAAAGACGACAAAATAAGACAAGAAGTAAAAAGAAAAGAGTCCCAGACAATAACAATACGAAAGGGGAAGAACAGAAGAAGACGAAACAGCCCTCGAGGAAGCCACCGAAAGATGCTCGACCTGTGTACACGAGAGATAAGTGAAAGGGAGGAAGAGGAGGGGGAGGGGGAGGGGGAGGAGGACGAGGGGAGGGGCAGGGGACCAGGGGAGTAGGGGTATTAGGAAAAGACGGAGGGGTAGGTAGGGGTAGGAGGGGGTAAGTGGGGAAGGAGGATGTGTGAAGGGTGGGCGGGGAGGGAGGGGAGTCGGAGGAGAGAGAGGAGGAGGAGGAGGAAGCCAAGGAGGACAAGGAGAAAGGACGGGGAGGAAAATAGGAAAAGGATGGGAGGGCGTTGCAGAGAAACAGTAAGAGGAATGAGGAGTGAGGAGGACTAGGAAGTGGAAAAGGGGGAAGGCGACAGGAAGGGGGAGGGGAGGAGGGGCAGGGGCGGGGGATCTTAATTTCCCACAGAGGTCCTGGCGAAATTACCGCCGACTTCCTGCGGCCGCTGCCTCCGCCGACGCTGGCAACGAGCGCCCTCCAGGTCAGGCCAATTAAAGACGGTAAAGCCCGCTCACCTGCCACCACCTGGCTCGTCATACACGGGGATCGTCGCGACTCGCAGATGTTGGCTGTTGGGCTTCTTTGTCCGTCTGTTTAGCCTCCCGCCCGGCCTATTTGCCCGTCCGTCCGGGTGACAGCCGGCCTTAATCCTGTCACTTGTTTCTACCGCCTGTTTGGTCTCCTTGTTTGTGTCCTTCTGTCTATATAACCACTGAGTTTCCCTAACCACCCGTCTGGCCTACTTGCCTGCCTGCCTGCCAGCATGACCTGCAGAGCGTGCGTGCGTGCTTGCGTACGGCCCGGGCGTTCTCACACGTGCTGCTGATCGCGAGCACCCGGCATCGTCGCAGCGACCCCGGCCGGAGCAGCTCCACCGCCTTATAAGCGAGCGGAAATTAGGCTGCAGTCTTCGTACAGCGCCGCGCGGCTCAGGTGAATCGCTGACACGGTGCAGCCGCTGCAGCGCCGCCGTCGCGACTTCCCGCTGCAGCCGCGCTCCGACAGGCGCTCTCGTAAGCAGATAATTACAGAGGGGTGGGGGAGGAGGGAAAGGGGTTACGCGAGGGAGGGGGGAGAGGACTTGCGACAGGCCGGGAGGGGTGGGGCAGGGCGTGAGGGGGAAGTGGGAGGGGAGAAAATCGAGAGGGGAGGAGAAGACGACGAGGGGTCGTGTTTTGGATCACGGGGTCAAGGGCCAACGGTATAACCAGATGCGCGCCGCGTGGCCCACGGGGAGATTGGAGAGAGGGAGAGGAAGGGGAAAGGAGGGAGGGGGAAGGGGGAGGTCGTGCAATGGCAAAAAGGGTCCACGCTGGTACACAACCCCCTCTTCTGGGCCTGCGAGCGAGGGTGACGTGCATGCCCTCCGCCTGCTATGCCCCGACCTCGCCTGCGACCCAGGGCACCGAGGGCAGCCGCCAGCCTCGTCCGCATCCCCCGAGGCTGCTCATCCAGACGGCGGCGTACGGGGTGCGTCCCCCCTCCCCCTATCTCTCTCTTGATGCTCTGCTTCCATGTCGCTCTATCGCTCTTTCTATCTATCCTTCTTTTCACCCCCACACATAGAAGGAAGAGATAGAAGGGAGGGAAGAAGAGGAAGAGAAAGTGGGATGGAGAGAAAAAACAGCAGAGAAAAGAGCAGCAGCGCATAACACTATAGCAATCTTAAAATAATACCAATGCTAAGTGAGAACAAAGCAAATGCAATGATAAGCAATTGCCTCACCTCTCTCTCTCTCCCTCTCCCTCTCCCTCTCCCTCTCCCTCTCCCTCTCTCTCTCTCTCTCTCTCTCTTTCTCTCTCTCTCTCTCTCTCTCTCTCTCTCTCTCTCTCTCTCTCTCTCTCTCTCTCTCTCTCTCTCTCTCTCTCTCAGTCTCCTTCCTATGCCTGTCTCACTTCCTTCCCTCCCTTGCATCTTCCTTCCTCCCTTTTCCATTCCCTTCTCTACCTTCTCCTCCCTCTCTCTTATCCTCCCCCTCTTCTATCTACACACACACACACACACACACACACACACACACACACACACACACACACACACACACACACACACACACACACACACACACACACACACACACACACACTCACTCACTCACTCACTCACTCACTCACTCACTCACTCACTCACTCACTCACTCACTCACTCACTCACTCACTCACTCACTCACTCACTCTCTCTCTCTCTCTACCACCTCCCTAACCGTTCCTCTCCCCTTCCCCCTCCACCCCCTCTCTCCCCTTCCTCCTCTCCCCCTCTCTCTTCCCTTCTCTCCGAGCACCAACAAGACAGGAATAAATCTGGACTCCCGAACCGCATACAGATGGCTTTTCCTTCACCAGCTTAAGAGAACAAACCAACTGGGAGACAAGAAGCATCCTAAGATTTGGAGCGAGGAGGAAGGGGGAGGAGGAGGAGGAGGAAGAGGGGGAAATAAGATGAGAAAAAAAAGAAAAAAAAATTGAAAATGAAACGAAAACGAGGTGAGAATGAAAGCCACGGGGACCGGAGAGTGGGAGGGGCGCCGGGGATTCGTACGGTACGGAGCTGCAGTCGCGGAATCATGATAAGTGTGTTCTTGCCTTCCCCAGGTGCCGGCGAAAGAGGATTACAGGGCAAGGGGGGCGGAAGAGGACGGAAAGGCTGCGTGATTTTCCCTTTTCTCTTCTTCTTCTCCTCTCTCTCTCTCTCTCTCTCTCTCTCTCTCTCTCTCTCTCTCTCTCTCTCTCTCTCTCTCTCTCTCTCTCTCTCTCTCTATTTCATTCTCCTGGACGCACTCACCCTCTTTTCTTTCTCTCTTACTCTACTCTTTTTGGTGTATATTTTTGCGACACTCTCTCTTACTCAGTCCCCCTCTCTTTTTTAATCATCTCTCTCTCCCTCCTCCTCTCTCTTTCTCCCTCCCTCCCTCTCACCCTCTGTCCCTCCCTCCCCTCTCTCTCTCTTTCTCCCTCCCTCTCTCTCTCTTTCTCCCTCCCTCACTCTCACCCTCTGTCCCTCCCTCCCTCTCTCTCTCTCTTTCTCCCTCCCTTCCTTCCTCCCTCCCTCCCTATCCCTCTAACCCCAAGAGCGCTCTCCCAACAGACCCCCTCTATCTACACCTCGCGATCGCCGCTGCCTAACTATCCCGGCAGTTGGGTGGCACAGACGAACGGCACTCTGAGGATGGAACGTGAAGGGGGGAGGGGGGGAGGAGGGGGAGAAGCAGACACCTTCCCCTCCTGTCCCCTTCTCCCCCCCTCCCCCCCACCCGCCCCTTCCAGCGGGAGAGGCAGCGGGGGCGTGGAGGCTGCCCAGCGTAGATCGATCGACAGTCACTCTCCTCTCTCGCCACTGGGTCAACGCGGGCGACGGCCGCCCCGGACGAACACGCGCGCACATACACAATAACATACATACATACACGAAAACATACACACAAACATACATACACGAAAACATACATAGATGCATACAAACATACATACACGAAAACATACATACATACATACATACATACATATATATATATATATATATATATATATATATATATATATATATATATATCAATACGTACAAAGAAAGGGATGCTGGAGAGCGAGAGGAAGAAGGAGGGTGAGAGAGAGAGAGAGAGAGAGAGAGAGAGAGAGAGAGAGAGAGAGAGAGAGAGAGAGAGAGAGAGAGAGAGAGAGAGAGAGAGAGAGAGAGACAGAGAGAGACAGACAGAGAGACAGAGAGAGAGAGAGCGAGAGAGAGTAGAGACACAGAGCGAGATAGAGGAGAGACACAGAGTGAGAGAGGAGAGACACACAGTGAGAGAGGAGAGACACAGAGCGAGAGAGGAGAGACACAGAGAGAGAGAGGAGAGACACAGGCGCACAAACAGACAGAGGCCAAGAGGGAGGGCGAGGGGGCGAGGGCGAGGGGGCGGGGACGGCACACAGGAGCCTCGACCTCCAAAGTTCTTCAGCCGAGGTCAAACCCTGCAAAAAGTTCGAGTGTTTCGAGTGTTGAGATTGGACCATCGAGAACCCCTCCCCCCCTTTTTAACCTCCCCCCTCCCGACCACCTTACCCCCCTTCACCTCCCCCTTTTCCACGCTACCCCCACTCGAGGCACTCTCGCGAGCGACCTTTCTTCACGGGGAATAAAACAACAATAACAACAACAACCACAACAACATTAACAAAAACAAAAACATTAATAACTACAATAATAAAAAATTACAACAACAAAAACACCAACATCCCCAAGAACAACCCAAGAAAAACAAACACAAAACCACAACAAAACTAAACGAAAAGGCGACAGGAAGAGCGAACCGAAAGGCCGGCCGTTTAATCAATGAGTGAGCAGAGACGAGTGTGCGAATGACTGGCTTCCACGACACAGAGAGGCTTCAGCGGCGCTCCGGTGCCTCTTGTCCGGCGGAAAAAAAAATGAATAAAATTGAAAAGATATGATAAGAAGGGAGGGAGAGAGGGAGAGAGAGGGAGAGGGAGGGAGGGAGAGGGGAAGGAAGGAATGGGGGGAAGAGGGAGAGGGAGAGGGAGAGAGAGGGAGAGGGAGGGAGCGAGAACGAGGGGGAGGAAGGAATGGGGGGAAGGGGGAAGGAGGGAGGGAGGGAGAGAGTAGGGAGAATAAAAAAGCAGAGAGACACAAATAATAGAATAGAAGATAAGAGAAAAGACGCAAAGAAAAAAAAGAAAAGAGTACGAAAAGAAAAGAAAAGGAAAAAAAATGTCCATGCACGCAGATCGTCCACGTGCTGCCCTCTGCCGGCTCGCTGCGAACCCCTTGGAACAAATCTAAGATTTCCTGAACAACTCCTCAACTTCCCCGGTTCACCTTTGTCTCGAAATTCAAAAAAACTGCAGTTGATCACGCATCTACTCCCCCCCCCCAACCACTCCAGCCCTCCCCACCACCACTCCCCCACCCCCCACAACCACTCCCCTCCCCCCACAACCACTCCACCCCTCCCCACAACCACTCCACCCCCTCCTCTCCCTCCCCCGGTAGGCCTTCAAGAACGCTACTTCTGGCCGACACTAGGAAACTCTGGCCGAGAATTTAGCACAAACACCTACAAGTGTTGTTTACACCGCGTGGTCGCCACATGTTCCAAGTCTGTTCCCTTGTTCACCTTCACTAGTCTTCGCTTGTCTACTGCAGCGACTGAAACCCTACGAAAACAATCGTTTTTTTTTTCTCTGTCTCGTTCTTCTAAGTCCTTGCCATTGTCGTCTTCTTTTTCTTCTACTCCTCCTTGCCCTCGTATTCTCCCTCTTCTTCTTCTTTGCCATAATCTTCTTTTTTGTCTATGATCTTACTTTTCTTTCTCTCCTTGTTCTTCTTACTATTATTTGTTTTGCCTTATTTCGTCTCTTCTGTCTCTGTCGCCGCCTTTCTCGTATCATTATTATCAATTTCTTTTTGCTTCTTTTTTGTCATCCTTTTCTTCTTACGCTTCTTTTCTCCTTCTCCATCTTCGCATCCGTCTCCTCCTACTTCTTTTCTTCTCCTTATCTTTCTCCCTCTCTTCGCCCTGCTCCTCATCGCCACCATCGTTTTCTTTTCCTTCTCCTCCTGCACCTCCCTCCTCCTTCCACCCCTCCTTCACTTTCCTCCTCCTTCCATCCCCTCCTTCACTTCCCTCCTCCTTCCCCTTTCCCCCTCCTTCCCCCTCCTCGCCCCTGTGCTGTTCGCATACCCATCTCCTCGGCGCAGGGATATTTCGCCGCTGATAAGAATCTCCCTGTTGACTCTGCACTCACGGGGGGGCGGCCGCCGCGTATTCCACGGCCTTCCTCCTCTTCGGCTCGGGACGCACACGCACCTCATATGAAATAAACATGAAAGTCCCACGGCCTCACAAAGACTCGCTGAGTGCGCCCGTGCTGCCACACACAGGCCGTGTGCACATGGAACGAGACGCACACAAGACAGATGGACGCATGCACCTGCACGCCCATAAGCACACGCACACCAACACTGCACACACACACACACACACACACACACACACTAAACTCACACTCACACACACTTTTTCACTTTCTCTTTCATTTTCTTTGTCATGCAAAGTCAGCACTGAAACTAATTACTAGATGGTAATTTCACGAGAATAAATACACGGGAAAAAGGTAAACTAAGGTAATAATAATATCATAAAAGAATAAGATAAACACTGTTATCCGAATCGAAAGATGAAATTCAATCTCAAACACCAAAACAAATAGATAAAGAACGAAACAATATAAAACATAACAAGCTAGGTTTCCATTTCGCAGAGAGAAACAAGCAAACAAGCAAACAAGCACACGCCAGAGGGCAGGCGCGCCGCCGTCATGGCCCAACTCCCTTCGCAAACAACACGTAAACAAGTGCACCGCTAATGACCACTTTACCCCCAACGCATAAGGGTCAAAGTTGCATCCACCGGCCGTGATGAGCGAGCGCGCGGGCGTCTGTGTCAGGTGGGGGTG
>NC_091589.1:21242393-21264893 GCF_042767895.1 Penaeus vannamei
AATTGTTCGTTTGCTGCTCAAGGAAAACTGCCCAGGAGAACTAGTAGGACGAGAGAGAGAGAGAGAGAGACAGATAGATAGAGAGAGAGAGAGAGAGAGAGAGAGAGAGAGAGAGAGAGAGAGAGAGAGAGAGAGAGAGAGAGATTGGATGTTTATTTCTGATGATCATAATGATGATTGATGGAAACCCTTCTCTCCCCAAGGTCTGGGGAAAAAAATCCTTCCCAACAGACGGGAACTAACAGACAGTGAAGGAGAAGAGAGAATATAGAAGATACACCAGAATAAGTGAAGCAGAAAAGAAAGCAGGAAAAGACAAAACACCGACACAATAGAGAATGAGAAAGGTAAAGAAGAAGGACTCCCCTTCAAGAAAATAACAACAATAAAAACAAAACTCGTTCACACTCACGTTATGCTCGAGGCGGTTGTTGACGGAGTTGACGGCGATCTCCTCGAACTCGAAGGAGTCCTCCGGCCTGTAGTAGATGTAGTAGAGGTCGACGGAGCCGAAGAGCTGCGCCGGCCTCAGCCACTGCAGGTAGAGGTTGCCGTCGGGCTGGCACGTCAGGTTGGAGATCACGGGCGCGCCGGGGCCTGACACGTCCGTCTTCACCGTCAGCGGCACCGACGACGTGCCCTCGTGGCGCTGCGTGAACGCCTTCGTCCACACCTTGAAGTTGGTGTTGGGGTCTGCGGGGAGAGGGCGGGGTTAGCGCTTGTCTGTGTATTCACTTGTCTATTTATTTCTACAGTGGGGATGATGGGATGGATGAAATAAGGTACGAAATTTAAGAATACGATGAAACGACGTGACGATAATAATAATAACAATCATGACAATGAGCAGTAAAAAATAATGACTAATAAAATAAAGATCATATGGAAACAACAATAACAATAATATCAACAAAACAACACTAAACAACAATCATAATGATCATTATAGTAGAAAATACGTAATAATAATTCCACACCAAATACACGTTTAGTTTAATGCTACTTGTCTCTCAAAATTGTCATTCTTTTGTTCACTTCCTTATTTTTCTCCTTCGCCTCGACAACTTCAACGGAGTGAACCGAACACGGCCTTTTTTATAGGAAGTGCGCGCATTGTTCACAAACTTCTTTGCGATCTGGTGGACAATGTGATGAACACGTCTTTTGTTCAGCCTCAAATGCTGTTCAAAAATCCGCAATAGAAACAGGTGAACACAAAATCCCTTTTGTTCAAACTGGACACTCCAAAACACGCAGCCAGACCCGTTTGTTTTGGAAGTGACGTGAAAAAAAAATCACAAAAACTGAACTTGAGGCCAAATATTATCATAAGGCGAGGCCGTTTCATCATACAAGTTTACAACGAGTGTTACTCACAATTTGCACAAACGATGTGGGGGCTAAAAAAGCAACAGGAAGAAGAAACAAAAAGAAGAAAAGAAAAAGACGACGACGAGGAGTAGAAGAATCAGAAATAGAAAAAAAAAGTAGAACGAAAAAAACAAGAAAATAAAAATCAAAGCAATATTAATGATAATAATAATTAAAAACAAACGTAAAATGAACAAATCACAAAAAACACGTGGGTCTACGATGCACTGAACACCCACGCCCCCGACGCACCTGTTCAATAAACCGGCGTGTAAGTTGTGTGGGTTTTTAATCCCCTTTTTGCCCCATCCAGCATCGCAAATCAGAGCAATTTAAGAGATCATCTGCAACATTTTTGGTGCCATTATATAATCCACGGCGCCTATCATGGTCATCAGCATAATGCCAATGAGATACCTTGAATCACGCACGGCTGGGCTTAAATACCACGGTGCTTTTGCAATGACGCTGGTGTTCTGTGTCTGTCTGTTTACATTCTATCATTATCTCCCATCACCTCTCGCGCTTCCTCCTTCACCTTACCTTCACCTATCCTCCTCCATCCCTCCCTTCAATCCTTTGCCTCCCCTCCTTTTCCCTCCTTGTCTTCCCCTCCTTGTCTTCCCCTCTCCCCTCCTCCTTCCCTCCTCACTTTCCCTCAACTTCCTTCCTCCATTCCCTCACTTTCCCTCCCCCTCTTCCTTCTCTTCCCTCCCTTCCCTCATCGTCCCTCCTGCTCTCCCTTATACAATGCTTGCCCTCCCTCATCTTCCCTCTTTCCCTCCCTCCCCCACCCCTCTTACCTCCCCTATACCCCCTCCTACCCTCAAAGCTTTGGCCTTAAACAGCGATTGGAAGCCCCCACCCCCACCCCCACCCCCAACCGGTGTCGCCATCACCACACGCCCCAATCAGCTGGTCACTCATCAACATGCCGAGACACGCCGCAGCAGTCACACCCGCAAACAAAACAGCAAGCAAGCAACGGAAAAAATCAAGATAGACAACAAAGAAAAACGCAAACAAGCAAGCAACGAAAAAATCAAGATAGACAGCAAAGAAAAACGCAAACAAACAAGCAAGCAACGAAAAAAATCAAGATGAAATTAAAAGAAAGATGCAAACAAACAAGCAAGCAACTAAAAAAATCAAGATAAAATTAAAAGAAAGATGCAAACAAACAAGCAAGCACCGAAAAAAAAATCAAGATAAAAATCAAAGAAAAACACAAACCAACCAACTAACAAATAACGAAAAGACTCAAGATAGAAAACAAAAAAAAACAAAGCAAACAAGTAAAAAGCAAGTAGAAAAGGCAAGCGGACAAATAGACTTAACGAAAAAACAAGTAAATAAACACTTATATGAATTAAAAAAAAAGGAAAAAAGTAAACACCCAAAAAATAAAGTAAAAACACCAACAAAGAAACGTAAGAGAACAGAACTAAACGTAAATTAAACAAATAAAAAAGTCAAAATGCAGGAAAAGAAGCAACACGAGAGAATCTAATCAAATAAAAGTAACAATACAAACAATAATAATAATAATAATAATAATAATAATAATAATAATAATAATGTTGATCTTCATAACAAAAGCAATAGGAATAACATCCACAACAGCAACAATGATAATCATTATAAAATCATAATCATAATAAAAATAATAACACAAGCAAAAGTCACTACCACGAAAAATAACAATTCTCATGTGTCGATACATTTGAAAATCATGAGCTTCGTTTTAAAAAGAATCTCTGCCCTTTCGCTGTAGTCTAATCAAAACCATAATCAGGTATCCAATTTCGAAATTATTTACTGATACAAATATCGGTTAATCCTTTGCCTTTTAATGAGAAAACCGTTTGCACTTTCTCTCTCTCTCTCTTCCTTCCTTTATTTGATCCCTTCTTTCTTCTTTCCTTCGCTCTTCCTCTCCCTCTCCCTCTTTCATTCCCTCCTCCTGCTTCATTCCTTCTTTCCCTCTTCCTCTCCCTCTCCCTCTTTCATCCCTTCCCTCCTCCTCCTTCATTTCTTCCCTCCTCCTCCTCCCTCCTCCTCCTCCTCCTCCTCCTCCTCCTCCTCCTCCTCCTCCTCCTCCTCCTCCTCCTCCTCCTCCCTCCCTCCCTCCCTCCCTCCCTCCCTCCCTCCCTCCCTCCCTCCCTCCCTCCCTTCCTCCCTCCCTCCCTCCCTCCCTCCTTCCTTCACTCTCCCTCTTTCATTCCCTCCTCCTTCACTCCCTCTCCCTCTCAATTTCCTATTCCTCTCTATCTCCTTCCCTCCCTGCCTCGCCCCGCATTGGCACTCATGCTTCTCGTGCGTACGGGCGTGCGTGCAACTGCGTACTGCTTGCACGTGCTTGCGAGGCGACGTGCGCTGGCTCCCCCGGGGGTGACACGCAGGTACCCAGTGTGGCGGGAGTGGCCAATTAGCCCATTATTACCTGCGGTCCGGCGCGGTCTCAGGCCCACTTAACCTCCGAGCCTAACTGGTCTCCTTTGTTTATATACGGTTCTGCCATCTGTTGACGTTTGTCTGTCTGTCTGTGTGTCTTCCTTTATTGCCTGCGGTTGAGGTGGAAGGAAGCGATGATGGGGGGAGAGGGGGGGGGAGGGGAGGAAGAGGAAGTGAGGGAAAATAAGGACCTATCTGTCAGTTCGTTGATATTCTCTCTCTCTCTCTCTCTCTCTCTCTCTCTCTCTCTCTCTCTCTCTCTCTCTCTCTCTCTCTCTCTCTCCCTCCCTCCCTCCTTCTGCCTCCCTCCTTCCCTCGTTATTTTCTCGGCCCAGCTCTGTTTTTGTCTCTAACTCGTCCCTCCTTCCCTCCCTCTCCGTCACACATTCACACAGACAGACACACACAAACCCACACAGACACAGACAGACACGCACGCCAAGGCCACACTTACACGGCGAGCGGGAACGTCACCCTTACTTACGCGCACCGCAACCACCCCGCCCTCCCTCACGCCTAGTCATTTTCAAGATCACATAATGGGGGGAAGGGGAAGGGAGGAGAGGGAGGGAGGGAGGGAGAGGGAGGGAGGGGAGGGAGGGGAGGGCAGGGAGGAGAGGTGGGGGAAGAAAAGGAGGGAAGGGAAGGGAAGGGAGGGGAGGTGGGGGAAGGGAGGGGAGGGTGGGGGAAGGGAGGGGAGAGGTGGGGGAGAAAAGGAGGAAGGGAAGGGAGGGGAGGAGGAGGGAGGGTTGATGGGGGGGTGAGGTTTACAGGGAGTGGAAGTAAGAAGGGAGAGAGGGGGGGGGGCAGGGAATGTGGAGGGCACCGGGTAGGGGAAGGGAAAGGGGAGGGGAAGGAGAACAGGGAAATGGGATAGGGGGAGGGAGCGTGAGTAAAGGGAGTGAGGGAGAAGGGGGAGAGGGAGGGAGGCACAGGGTGTTTGGGGATGGGGGGGGGGCAGGAGAAGGAGGAGGGGGGGGGGGGGTTGCATGCCACAGGAAGTGGGTCACTGTCGCGTATTTTTCGGATCTTTTGTTTGGGAGGACGTCGCGGTGGCGTCCATCTTGGTTCACTTGTTTTCTTACTCTTTTATCCATCATTATTATTCTTTTGTTTGTGGGAGAGGGAAGCTACATGGAAGAAAGGGGAGGGGAGAGAGACGAGAAGTAGTGGGGAGGGGAGAGAGCAGAGAAGTAGTGGGGAGGGGAGAGAGCAGAGAACTAGTGGGGAGGGGAGAGAACAGAGAAGTAGTGGGGAGGAGAGGAGGGGCAAAGAGGAGGGAGAGGGGACGGCAAAGAGGAGGAGAGAGGGAAGAGAGGATGGTTGACGCCACAGTGGTTTCCTTCGCCAAGGGAAATATGGGAAGGAAAGCGACGCGATGGAAAGGAGGGAGGAGAGAGGGAGGGAGAGAGGGAGAGGGAGAGGAGAGGAGAGAGAGAGAGAGAGAGAGAGAGAGAGAGAGAGGAGGGGGTGAAGAGAAGAGAAGAGCAAGACGGAGACACGAGAAGAAAAAGAAAAGTGAAGAGAAAATAGAGAACAGAGAAAAGGAGAAAAACGAAAAAAAAAAAAAAAAAAAAAACGTGAACCACGACCACGAAAGAGAGAGAAAAAAGAGCAAAGACAACGAGAACGAGGGAGCGAGACATAGAACTAGACAAAACCGCGCAAAACCGCCAAAAACCCAGCACCCCCCCGCGCGAAATGCCTCGGCCCCGCCAATGGTGACCTTCCCGCGCCAGCCGACCTTTCCGCAGCATCCAAAGTTCATCTTCCCGCCGGCGAATCTCTGGCGGTAACTGATTGGCGAATCTCTGACGGTAACTGATTGGCGAATCGTTCTCTGGCGGTGACTGATTGGCGAATCTCTGGCGGTAACTGATTGGCGAATCGTTCACCTCTTCCGCGCCGGATTCGGTCGCTAGCGCTTCGTGATACGGAACGGGTTGGGGAAAAAAAAAAAAAAAAAAAAAATATATATATATATATATATGTGTGTGTGTGTGTGTGTGTGTGTGTGTATGTGTGTGTTTGAGTGTGTGTGTGTGTGTGTGTGTTCTTATGTGTATGTGTGCGTGTTTGTGCGTGTGCATGTGTGTGTGTGTGTTTGTGTCTGTGTGTGTGTGTGTGTGTGTGTGTGTGTGCATGTGTGTGTGTGTGCATGTGAGTGTGTGATCGTGTGCGTGTGCATGTGTGTGTGTGTGTGTGTGTGTGTGTGTGTGTGTGTGTGTGTGTGTGTGTGTGTGTGTGTGTGTGTGTGTGTGTGTGTGTGTGCGTGTGTGTGTGTGCGTGTGTGTAGAAAAGAGAGGATGAGAAAGAAAGTGATTACAAATGTGTGAGATTATTATGCAGGTAATGATGATGGTGATTGTAATTACTACCACAGTAACAAGAGTACAAGTTATGATACTTTATATAATACCTCTATATAAGGTATGAATGAGGATGAATATCTTCACAATACAAGAGATGTATTTGTTTCGAATATATTTTACTCAGATATATCTCTTGTATAGATATTCATTCTCATTCATACCTCATCTACATTTGTCAACATGAATAATACAGTACATAAAAATAATAATGGGAATATAGTGAAAAATAATGAGAATATAATGATAATGATGATCATGATAATAGTGATAGTAACAATACTGATAATAATATCTGAGTCCTTGGTACCCCCTTAGCCCCCCCCCCCTTTCCTGGGCACACCTACAGCTCGCACTCAGCTTCCGCCCCCCCATCAGCCGCACAAACCCACCTGCCGCGAGTGCTTACTGCTCCTACCTTTTCCCCCTCCCCCTCTCCCCCTTCTCCCCTTTCTCTCTCCACTTTCCTCCATCTCTACTCGTATCTCCCCCCCCTTCGCCTTCCTCCTACATGTCCCATCTGCTGTACTCCTCACTCCCTCTCCCCCAAAGCCCCATCCCCTATCCCCTTAACCTACCCCCTCCCTCCCACTCTCCCTCCCCGCCGCCCCCCTTCCTCCTCCCCCCCTCTCCACCTCCTCCCTCCCTCTTCACCCCCTCCTTCCCTCCTTCCCTCCCTCCCTCTCTCCCCCGTCCCCCTCCCATGACCTGCGTCAGCGCCCCCATCTGCCACCTGTCAAAGCGTCAATCACAGGCTAATACAAGGACGAGGCTGCAAGCGCCGCCACCGGAAGCCCGCCAGATTCGCGCGCGCGTGAGCAGCTGATCATGCACACGTACACACGTGTGGATACAGACATGTGCACGTGCGGTTTCACTCAAAGGCAGTCCAAGACAGTGTATTAATTCTAACAAACCCAAGATAAGGATATTCCCATTTCCATTCTCTCTGTCTCTGTCTCTCTCTCTCTCTTTCTCTCTCTCTCTCTCTCTCTCTCTCACACACACACACACACACACACACACACACACACACACACACACACACACACACACACACACACACACACACACACACACACACACACACACACACACACAGAGGTCGGCAAGTCTTTAGTATCTAAAAATAACACAATAACCCGAATTAGGTGCACTCTGATAAAAGCTATAAGAATAAAGGATAATGAGATCAGGGCCCCAGCTTCCACGATAATGAGAAGCAAACCCCCCGCCCCTTCTCTCTCTCTCTCTCTCTCTCTCTCTCTCTCTCTCTCTCTCTCCTCTCTGTCTCCTCTCCCTCTCTCTCTCTCTCTCTCTCTCTCTCTCTCTCTCTCTCATTCTATAGGTTTTTCACCCTTCCGCCAGTTGTCTGTCCTTCTGCTTCCAATTTTACTCCCCCATTATCCCTTTCCCCATTCTCTATCCATTATCCTTCTCTATCTCCTTTTCCTCCTTCTCCTCCTACTCTTTCCCCCTTCCCCCAATTTCTTAATCATCATATCACTTTTTTTCCTCACCGCCCTTCTGTGCGCCCAAAAGACCTGCCTGAGTCGCCCTCCGGATACGCAACACATGGCTACCCATCCACGCTATCCCCCCTCTCTCTTTCTCTCCCTCTGTCTCTCTTTCTCTCCACCTGTCTCTCTTTCTCTCCCTCTGTCTCTCTTTCTCTCCCTCTGTCTCTCTTTCTCTCCCTCTGTCTCTCTTTCTCTCCCTCTGTCTCTCTTTCTCTCCACCTGTCTCTCTTTCTCTCCACCTGTCTCTCTTTCTCTCCCTCTGTCTCTCTTTCTCTCCCTCTGTCTCTCTTTCTCTCCCTCTGTCTCTCTTTCTCTCCCTCTGTCTCTCTTTCCCTCCCTCTGTCTCTCTTCCTCTCCCCCTGTCTCTCTTTCTCTCCCTCTGCCTCTCTTTCTCTCCCTCTGTCTCTCTTTCTCTCCCTCTGTCTCTCTTTCTCTCCCTCTGTCTCTCTTTCTCTCCCTCTATCTCTCTTTCTCTCCCACTATCTCTCTTTCTTTCCCTCTATCTCTCTTTCTCTCCCTCTATCTTTTCTCTCCCTCTGTCTCTCTTTCTCTCCCTCTGTCTCTCTTTCTCTCCCTCTGTCTCTCTTTCTCTCCCTCTGTCTCTCTTCCTCTCCCTGTCTCTCTTTCTCTCCCTCTGTCTCTCTTTCTCTCCCTCTGTCTCTCTTTCTCTCCCTCTGTCTCTCTTTCTCTCCCTCTGTCTCTGTCTTTCTTTATTTTTTATTGTGTCCCACTGCCTCCCTTTCTCCACCTCTGTCTCTATCTCTCTTTCTCTGTGTCTGTCACTCTTTTTCTCTGTCTCTTTCTCTGTGTCTCTTTTTCTCTCCCCCTATCCCCGTCTCTCCCCCTCCCTCCTTCACGCGGTCAAAAACAAAGAGGAAAAACTAGAATACGCCAAATAATCCAAATGTAAAATGAAACACACACTTCAGCTTCAGACTTAAAACCTTTAAAAAATACACACACTCAAAATAAAAGTTTTGCTTGCACAAGAATCCCCCGTATCGTTTGCAAGGTGACGAGCAGCAGCGAGCTTTCCCGGGGCGTGCGTGTGCAACATCCTCTCCTCCCCCTCCCTCCTCCCTTCTCCTTCCCTTCCTTCCTCCCTTCTCTCTCTCTCTCCCTCCTTCCTCCCTTCCCTCCCTCCTTCCTCCCTTTTCTCCCTCCCTCCTTCCTTCCTCCCTTCCTTCCCTCCTTCCTCCAATCCCTCCCTCCCTCCCTCCTTCCTCCCTTCTCTCCCTCCCTCTTTCCCTCCTTTCTCCCTTCCTCTCTTTCCTCCCTCCCTCCTCCCCTTCCCCGCTCTCCAATCCCGCCCCCCCCATCCCTTCTTCACACTCTGCAACAACCCGTACATTGCATCACAGCCTCGTTGCCAAATCGTTGCAATATCTTCGCGAGAAAAAAAAAATCTATCGTTCCAAGACTGCCACTGCTAAGGGCGCTGCGTCCTTGGGATCTGGGAAGGGGGTGGGGGTAGGGGAGGGAGGTGCGGGATAGGGGAGGGGGGAGGTGCGGGATAGGGGGTGGGGGTAGGGGAGGGAGGTGCGGGATAGGGGAGGGGGGAGGTGCGGGATAGGGGAGGGGGGAGGTGCGGGATAGGGGAGGGGGAGGTGCGGGATAGGGGAGGCGGATGGTGCGGGATAGGGGAGGAGGATGGTGCGGGATAGGGGAGGCGGATGGTGTGGGATAGCGGAGGTGGGAGGTGCGGGATAGGGGAGGGGGATGGTTCGGGATAGGGGAGGGGGATGGTGTGGGATAGGAGAAGGGGATGGTGCGGGATAGGAGAGGTGGGAGGTGCGGGATAGGGGAGGTGGGAGGTACGGGATAGGAGAGGTGGGAGGTGCGGGATAGGGGAAGGGGATTGTGCGGAAGGGGATGGTGCGGGATAGGAGAGGTGGGAGGTGCGGGATAGTGAAGGGGGAGGTGCGGGATAGGAGAGGTGGGAGGTGCGGGATAGAGGAAGGGTGTGTATGTGGGATAGGAGAAGGGGGAGGGTGGGGATAGGGGATGGGAAGAGGATTTAGGAGGCAAGGTGATCGCGGATTAGGGTTATGAGAAGGATGTAAAGAAAGTAAGGAATGAGAAAAAAAGGGAAAACGAGAAAACGAAGAAGTAGTCTAAATAGAAAGCGAGGTAAAAGAGGTAAAATAGAACGGGGAAGGGGAAGGGAAAGGGAATGAGAAATGGAAAGAGAATGGGGGATAGGGTAAGAATAACGGAAGGAGGAAGAGGAGGAGGAGGAGGAGGAAGAGGAGGAGGAGGAGGAGGAGGAGGAGGAGGAGGAGGAGGAGGAGGAGGAGGAGGAGGAGGAGGAGGAGGAGGAGGAGGAGGAGGAGAAGAAGGGGGGGGGGCGAGAGGGAGGGACAAGTCCGTCGCTAATAAGTTCTGACTCCGGAGTGGCATGAGACGCTCCGCCGCCCTTCCTCGTCTGCTTCCATCTGCCTTCTGAAGGAGCGAAGGACAGGATTTAGGAAAGACGGAAGGAAGGAAGAAAGGAAGGGAATCAAAGAGAGAGGATGAGAAGAAAAGAAGAAAGGACGGAAGGAAGGTAGGGAAGAACAATGAGAGAAAAAAATATGGAAGGAAGAATAAGAGAAAAGAAGGAAATATGAAACAAAAAAAAAGGGAAGGATGTTCTCACCCACAGAGAAAAGAGAAACCGAACACCAAAATAACGAAAAGAAACAAGGAAGTAGCACAGGCAAGTGAAAAAAAAGAAAACGAAGGAAAGAAAGAATCAAACAATGAATTCAAAAAAAGAGAAAAAAGAAGGACAAACCCCCTTTAAAGAATCTCTCCGAGGATGTCAGTCTGTCAGTCTCCTCCTTTCTCTCTCTCTTTCTCTCTCTCCCAAGGCTTAAGCGATCCAGCTACTCATTTGTCCCGTCAATGAATACTTGTCATTTGTTCTCCGGGAGACGCTGAGAGATAGGCAGACTGGCATACAAAAGAGGAGGGAGGGATGAAGGGAGGGAGAGGGAAAGGCAGGGGGATGGAGAGGGAGAGAGAGAGAGGGAAGGAGGGAGAGAGGGAAAGAGAGAAGGGGAAAGAATGAAAGAAAGAGAGAGAGAGAGAGGGAGGGAAAGAAAGAGAGAGACTAAAGAGAAAGAAATGGAGAAGCAGAAATGAAGAGATCCAAGAGCAAGGCAGAGGAGGAGAAAGCACCACTTGAAAACACACAAAGAAACCCCGGGACAAAGGAAACTAAAAATAAAAGTACCACCAAAAAAGGGAACGAGTTCACGCAAAGCAGACAGACAAGCAAAGAACATCCTCCTCTGCCCTACCGACCCCCCCCCCCTCTCCCCAATCTCCCCTCAACCGCTTCCAACCTCCCCTTAATTCCCTTAGTTTCCCCTCAACCTCCTAATCTCTCTACAGTATCTACCTTATCTCCCCTCAACAGCTTTCTACCTCCTCTTAAAAACCTTTCCAGTCTCCCCTTTACATATCTAACCTCTCCTCAACCTCTACATCTCTCCTCACAACCCCTCCCTATCTCTTCTCCCCTCCCAACCCCTTCCTATCTCTTCTCCCCTCCCAACCCCTTCCTATCTCTTCTCCCCTCCCAACCCCTTCCTATCTTTTCTCCCTCCCAACCTCCCCCATCCCCCATCTAAACACCCCTCCCCTCCCCTCAACCCACTCAACTCTCCCTACCCCAAACCAACCCCCAATCACCCCTCTCTACCCCAAACCAACCCCATCTTCACCCCTAGTCCCCCCCCTCTCTACCCCAACCTAACCCCGTACAATCTTCCTGTATCATCTAACTTTCCCCTCAAATGTAAGAAAAGAAAAAAAACGAAAGAAGAAAGAAAAAAAGCAAGCGGCACAATGCACAAAGCGCGCGCTGACACCTGACAGTCACAGATGACGTAACGCAGGCCCGTCTGTCACGTGGCATGTATGGCAAGACACCAAAACTTCGTACCCGCTTTTGTCACTCGCCTCGCTCGCCGACATCCCTCCTCCTCCTTTTTCTCGTGTCTTATCTTTATCTTGTATTTGCTCTTTCTTTTTTCTTCTTCTTTTTCTTCTTCTACTCCTTCATTTTTCTATTTTTATTCTTTTTCTATCCTTTTTTCTGAATTCCTTCCTCTCTTCTCTAACTATGCCTCTCTTTGGTCCTTTTCCTCTCTATCCTTCTCATTCTTCATTCATATCGATGTTCCACTTTTACGAACCATTTGCTATCGCCAAAGTTGTACTTAAATATACATAAACACATACATTATATATATATATATATATATATATATATATATATATATATATATATATATATATATATATATATATATACAGAGAGAGAGAGAGAGAGAGAGAGAGAGAGAGAGAGAGAGAGAGAGAGAGAGAGAGAGAGAGAGAGAGAGAGAGAGAGAGAGAGAGAGAGAAAGAGAGAGAGAGAGGACAGACGAGTATGAATATGTGAGTGAGTAAGTTACTGATTCAAGGCCCAACCACCGTCTGAATCTGAGTATTGTTTGCAAATGGAACACCTGGCAAATTTCCGCCTTGATCTTGAACTACAGAGAATCTATACAACTACAATTTTTATCTTTTTATTGATAAATCAGATAAAATGAAGTTAATGTAAACATAAATCAATATTCCAAAAAAATTCTACACACGACGTACACAATCGTATTTCTTCAAAATAAAGTGACGTGAATGCGAATTGCTCGTGTAATTCCAGGGACTCCTCTCAGATGGCTCCCATGTTTGTTTACACGGGCACTACGCTTGCTGCACTCGCGGTGTGATGGGGTCAGTCCATTTGCATACGGAGAGTTCATACGGAAACACAACGTGACGGAAAAAGTGCGAGTGTGACAAGGTCTTGAGTGTGTGAGTGAGTGAGTGAGTGAGTGAGTGAGTGAAAGAGAGAGAGAGAGAGAGAGAGAAACAGAAACAGACAAATGAGAAAGAGAGAGAGAGAGAGAGAGAGAGAGAGAGAGAGGGAGGGAGGGAGGGAGGGAGGGAGGGAGAGAGAGAGAGAGAGAGAGAGAGAGAGAGAGAGAGAGAGAGAGAGAGAGAGAGAGAGAGAGAGAGAGAGAGAGAGAGAGAGAGAGAGAGAGAGAGAGAGAGAGAGAGAGAGAGAGAGAGAGAGAGAGAGAGAGAGAGAGAGAGAGAGAGAGAGAGAGAGAGAGAGAGAGAGAGAGAGAGAGAGAGAGAGGGAGGGAGGGAGGGAGGGAGGGAGAAAGAGAGAGAGAGAGAGAGAGAGAGAGAGAGAGAGAGGGAGAGAGAGAGAGAGAGAGAGAGAGAGAGAGAGAGAGAGAGAGAGAGAGAGAGAGAGAGAAGACTCAAAGAGAGAGAGAAAAAAAGAAAGAGAGAGAAAAAGAAAGAGAGAGAGCGAGAGAGAGGGATAGAGAGAAAGAGAAAGAGAAAGAGAGAGAGCCAAACAGACAGACACCAAGGAGAGGGGCCAGGGGAGGGGAGGGCCACCCCACCCCACCCCACCCCACCGGTAACCGTACGCTCCGAGGGGATGGTATTCCGTTACCCGAGACCGCTGACTCATCCCCGCCGCCGTGACTCCAGTTGTACTCCCTCGCCTGCTTGCGACAGAGGGCGAGGTTTGTTCTGCGAGACAAGACGTCAGCGCCGCCACAGCCACGGGGTCTGGCGGCACTGTCTCTGTCCGGTACGGCGAGTAATGCACTAGGGAGCACGTGGACACAGGCATACACACATACGCACACGCATCTTATCACACGCTCATACGCAGGTACGCTCTGTGTGTTTGTGTTTGTGCGTGCGTGTGTGTGTGTGTGTCTGTCTATCTCTCTCCCCCCCCTCTCTCTCTCTCCCTCTCTCCCCCCCCCCTCTCTCTCTCTCTCTCTCTCTCTCTCTCTCTCTCTCTCTCTCTCTCTCTCTCTCTCTCTCTCTCTCTCTCTCTCTCTCCCTCCCTCCCTCCCACCCCTCTAATCACTCACTCGCCCCCACTCCAATAACATCGCCTCCACGGCTCATACATAACGTGATAAATATAACGAATTAATCCCAAAGATAACACGCGGTAGATAACAGTTTCTTTGAAGTCCCTCTGAGAGTTCACGGGAAACAGCAGAAATTTATATAAACTTTTATCGCAATCATTTAATAAACCGATATCAGCTTACGTAATGCCATAATATCCATTTCAATAACGCAATCCAATTCATAAGGAGACCATAACCAAATGTGAAAAAATATACAAATAAATAAAGAAATATATATTTTTTTAAAATCTATTTAAAGATTGATATTTTTTTCGGAAATCACAAAATCACCGGAAATAACGCAGAAAACAAGAAATCATTCATGAATGAACTTGGAAAGCTAGAGGTCAGGGGAGGGGGGGGAGGAAGGGGAGAATAAAGGAAGAGAAAGAGGAAGAGGAAGAGAAAGGGAGTGATGGAGAGAGAGAGAGAGATAAGAGAGAGGGAGAGGGAGGGAGAGACATATAAGAGAGAGGGAGAGGGAGGGAGAGAGAGGAAAAGGAGAGGGAAAAGGAGAGAGAGGAGAGAGAGAGAGAGAGAGAGAGAGAGAGAGAGAGAGAGAGAGAGAGAGAGAGGAGAGAGAGAGAGAGAGAGAGAGAGAGAGAGAGAGAGAGAGAGAGAGAGAGAGAGAGAGAGAGAGAGAGAGAGAGAGAGAGAGAGAGAGAGAGAGAGAGAGAGAGAGAGAGAGAGAGAGAGAGAGAGAGAGAGAGAGAGAGAGAGAGAGAGAGAGAGAGAGAGAGAGAGAGAGAGAGAGAGAGAGAGAGAGAGAGAGAGAGAGAGAGAGAGAGAGAGAATAACACACAAAGACACATCACCCCAATCTTATCACAAACGGAACTTCTTGAGAGAAAAAGAATAAAAGAAAAGAAAGAAAGAAAAAAAAAAAACAATCTGGATCTTCAGACGACGGAAACTCCACCCACTTAATTACAGATAACAGTATCGGGAAGACATCGCTTATCAATTGATGCATTGCAGGGTCTTATCAGTGCCTCCCCCCCCCCCCGCCCACCCACAAAATCCATGGCCAGACGGGTTGTGTTTGTACTTCTTTCTTCGTATGACCTTCAATATGGGAAGGTTATTTAAATCTTAATTCTTTTTTTTGTGACGCGGAAATACATTGTTGTGTGTTCTTAATATTCACGATAAAAAAATGACCTGTTTCCTATCTTTATCTTTATCATATTTAATATTCGGAGGAGGAGGAGGAGGAGGAGGAGGAGGAGGAGGAGGAGGCGCGTGTAACGATCTGGTTTTCTCTCCTTCTTCTTGTCTGACTCATAATCTTTTTTATGTTTCTTCCTCTTGTTCTTATTTTTCTCTTTGTTGCTGTTTTCCTCCTTTAAGTAACTAATTTACATCTTTCTGCCTCTCCCTTACCCACTCTCCGTCTCAGCATAATATAAACTACCACACGACTATCTAAAAAAAAAAAACGCAAACTCCAAAAATAAAAACACGAATAGAAGAAAAAAAATACATCCTCACAAATAGTATAGAAAATAATAACAACGACCGCTAAACCGCAATAACCCCCCCCCCCAGCCTTCCCTCCCCATCCCCCCACTCCCCTCGCGCCCCTCCCTCCCTCCCCCCCTTCCGTTATCTGTCCGTCTTTGTGAGTAAAACGTTTCTCGAATTTCCGGCCAATTATCTATTTCTTTTCCATTTATTTTAGGCTTATCTCAGCGTCATTACAATGGGCGTTGTCCTAATGATGTCTATTTTGATGATATATCGATCCTATCTATTAACAATCATGATCTCCGCCCGTATCTATTTACCACATCAATATGCACATGATCTAAATTTGCTTAATTGTTCCTGGGATATCTCTAACTGAAAACTATATTTCTATAAACACAAGTAAGAAAAAATTGGTTACTCAACAAACGAAAAGCTATTTACAAAATGATAAAAAAAAAAAAACATCGACCTTCACCTACCAGGATCTAGACAAAAAAAAATAAATAAATAAAATAAAAATAATAATAACCATAATAAAAACCTTAAAAAAAGGAAGGGAAACGAGACAAGAAAACCGTTTTATCGCTCCCCATCTCGCCAGACGTCTTCCTTATCCTTCACGCCATCCTAAGGAAGCCCTCAATTCTGTCAATAGCTGCATGACACGGCGCACGGGAAGGCACGCGCCAGTCAGGGACACGGGAGGGATTGCGTCATCGCGTGAGGCCGTGACGTCACCGCGAGGGATAATAAAATTGGCATAATTCTCAAGGGTCGCGATATATTCCTACATTTCCGAGATTGATACTTATGATCAATGTCATTATTATCATTATCATTATCATTACCCTCTATAGGCTTTCTATTATCCTTTTTAAAAAATATATATAATTAGTTATCACTAAAGCTACTGTCATTATCACCATTATGGTCGTTATTATCACCATTATTATTATCATTAGTATTAGTAGTATTAGTATTAGTATTGGTAGTAGTAGTAGTAGTACCATTATCATTGTCATCATTATTGAGAATTATTTTGTCACTGTAAGTATCGTTATCTTATAGCATTATTGGTGCTGTTGTTATTATCACCACTGATGTTTTAGCTTTCTCTAATACTTTTGTCAATCTCATCCTCCTTCCTATTACCATCATTATCTATCACCATAATCTTTAATATAATCATCATCATTATTATCCATATTATTGCTTTACCATTATCACTTTTATTACGATTACTATTATCCCTATCATTAACATCACTACTACTATCATCATTATCATTACTATCATCAATTTCACCACAACCATAACTATCAACTTCATCATCATTACCATCATTATCACCACCCGCTTCTTCGATTTGTCATCATAAATACTCTCCTTAGTTCATCAACTTTCCTCTTCGGCCAGCTGTTAAATATCCCAAATAAGGCGATGCCACCCAGGTGCTGATGTTCTGCATCCTGTTTCCTACATCCTACATCCTGACCGCGCTTGCATCCTACTTCCTGAGCTCCTATACGTGTCCTCTAGCTGTCAGTCTGTCTGTCTGTCTCAATGTCTCTCTTCTTCCCCGCCACTCTCTCTCTCTCTTTCTGCCTGCTTGACTGGCTGTCTGTCTGTGTCTATCTGTCTGTCTGTCTGAATGTCTCCCTTCTTCCCCACCAATGTCTCTCTCTCTCTTTCTGCCTGTCTGTCTGTCTCTGCCTCAGTCTGTGTGTCTGTCTCTCACTCCCTCTGCTTTCGCGTTTTTTTTTTTGGCCCTCGCATTCTCCTCCCTCCCTCCCTCCTCTCCTCCTCTCTTCCTCCCTCACCCCTCCTCCTCTCCTCCTCCCTCACCCCTCCTCCTCTCTTCCTCCCTCCCCCCTCCACCTCTCTTCCTCCCTCGCCCCTCCTCCTCTCTTCCTCCCTCCTCCTCTCTTCCTCCCTCCTCCTCTCTTCCTCCCTCCTCCTCTCTTCTTCCTCCCTCCTCCTCTCTTCCTCCCTCCTCCTCTCTTCCTCCCTCCCTCCCTCCTCCTCTCTTCCTCCCTCCTTCTCTCCTCCTCCCTTCCTCCCTCCTCCTCCCTTCCTCCCTCCTCCTCCCTTCCGCCCACGTGACTCCGCCGAGGTTACGCATGTTTACCTCTCCAAACAGCTCTTCCCGTTTTCTGTGACACACCCGCGATTACGCCGCCTCTCACAGGTCGTCTTCTCGTTCCCTATTTCATGCTCGTTTGCATCGCCACGTCGGCATTTTTCGTCGGATTTTGTATATTCTTTTTTTGAATTTCCTTCTCCGACGTACCTTTTTTCTGTCTCTGCCTCTCTACCGCCCCCCCCCTCACCCACACGCCTGAGTCTCTCTCTCTCTCTCTCTCTCTCTCTCTCTCTCTCTCTCTCTCTCTCTCTCTCTCTCTCTCTCTCTCTCTCTCTCTCTCCCACTATCTCACTCTCTCTCTCTCTCTCTCTCTCTCTCTCTCTCTCACTTTCTCTCTCTCTCTCTCTCTCTCTCATCCCTCTATCTCTCTCTCTCTCTCTCTCTCTCTCTCACTCTCTCTCTCTCCTCACTCTCTCTCTCTCCTCACTCCCTCTCTCTCTCTCTCTCTCTCCCTCTAATTCCCAACTTCTCAACCCCACTCCCTCTCCCACCTCCCCACCATTCTTAACCCTCCCCACCTTCTCCAAACCCCTCTCTCTTCCCCCACCTTCGCAATCCCCATTCTTCCTCCCCACCCTCTCAAACCCCTCTCTCTTCTCCCCCTCCCCCCCTCCTCTTTTCGTTAACGACCTCTACGACGCCAAACATCAATTACAGTGAACGTCATTTCCGGTTTCCTTTCACGGCCCACAATGGAGACAATTTAAGAAAGAGGAAAATAAAAAAAATAAAAGACAATGTCAAAAGAGAAAACACGATAACGTGGAAAAAAACAGTGAGTGAGTGAGCGAGTGGGTGGGTGGGTGGGTGGGTGGGTGGGTGGGTGAGGTGGGTGGGTAGTGAGTGAGTGAGTGAGTGAGTGAGTGAATGAGAGAGAGAGAGAGAAGGCGAGGTGTAAAACAAACAAATAAGATAGAGCAGACCAACACAAGAACAACATAAAGGAAAAGACGACGAAGAAGAAAAAGAAAGAAATAACAAAATCAAGCAGACATGACACCAACAATAACAAATAAAAAAAACAATAACCGTGATGGTGACGTCAATAACAATAACAAAAACCGCATTTACCGCTAACAACCCCAAAGAAAAAAAACTAAGCAATAAAGAACAAGGCAGAGAGACACAGGTAGACAGATAAAAGAGTGAGTGACACAGGCAAGAGAGAATTTCGCCAGAGTGCTGATGCTGAGGCTGCTGAGTCATCTTTTCATCTCCAGCAGCTGATGCGCCTTCATACAAAGCCGTCCTCAGTCAGCGTTGGAAGGGGGGGGGGCGAGACAGGAGGGGGAGGAGGAGGAGGAGGAGGAGGAGGAGGAGGAGGAGGAGGAGGAGGAGGAGGAGGAGGAGGAGGAGGGGGAAAGGAGAGGGGAGAAAACGAGATAAAAGGGTGGAAGACAAGAGGAGAAACGGGAGGAGGGGAGGGAAAGGGGGGTGGGAGGGAGAGAAAAGAGAGAGAAAGAGAAGGGGGGGATAGACAGGAGGAATAGGGGAGTGGTAAGCAAGACTGGAAGAGGAGGAGGAGGAGCGGAAGGGTTGCAATAATGAAGATCCGGGACGCCACCATAAAAATGGCTCTACTGATAATAACTGAGGATTTTTTTAAGCAATTGAACAACAGATACCGTGAAAAAATAATAATGACATTATTAATAATAAAAATAACAATACTAATAATTACAATGATGATGATAACTAATAATAATCATAATCATAATACTGATGAAGAAGATCTACTGCTACTAGTAGTAACAATAATATTAATAACAATAATAACAATAATAATAATAATAATAATAATAATAATAATAATAATAATAATAATAGCAGCGATAATAATGATGATAATAATGATAATAATAATAACAGAACCACCAACAGCAATAACAATAAATCAATAAACAGAACAGGTAGAAGAGCCCGAAGGAAAAATCGCGAAAAAAAAAATCCCACGAGAAATCCCACGCTCTCCCCCTCCCCTTCTCCCCTCCCCCTCCCCCTCCCCCTACCCTCCCCCCTCCTCATCTTCGGCCGCCCATGACCCGTTTCGGGCGCCGCGATTTCCGAACGGGCGGGGTTGGGCAAGGGCGGTGTCTTCGGATGGGCGCGTGGGAGTGGGGACTGCAATGTGATTGTGTGAGTTGGTGTATTGAGTAAATAGGTTGCGTATTGCATGCTGTGCAATACGCGCTTATTGTATCTAGGTGTGCATGAATGTATGAATGTATGTACGTATGAGTGAATGTATGTACATATGAGTGAATGTATGTACATATGAATGAATGTATGTACATGAGTGAATGTATGTACATATGAGTGAATGTATGTACATATGAGTGAATGTATGTACATATGAGTGAATGTATGTACATATGAGTGAATGTATGTACATATGAGTGAATGTATGTACATATGAGTGAATGTATGTACATATGAGTGAATGTATGTACATATGAGTGAATGTATGTGGATATGAGTGTACTGTATGTACACATAAGTGATTATATTTACGTGTGCATGGGTGTGTATGTATGCAGGTATATATACAAGTATGTATATCGCTTGGCATGTAGGTACATATATACATATCCATACACACACAACGACAAGAAGAAGAAGAAGAAGAAGAAGAAGAAGAAGAAGAAGAAGAAGAAGAAGAAGAAAAAGAAGAAGAAGAAGAAGAAGAAGAAGAAGAAGAAAAAGAAGAAGAAGAACAAGAAAAAGAAGAAGAAAAAGAACAAAGAAAACAAGAAGAAGAAGAAAAAGAAGAAAAAGAAGAAGAAAAAAAAAAAGGTTTCCCCCTCTACCCATTTTCTATGCATCCCTCCGCGCCCTGACCCTCCGCCGCGAACAATGCCCGGGGTAGTCATGGCGACATCCGTGAATAGTCCGGTGCACGCGTTGCCATACCGGCGAGCGGGGGGGGGGGGGCACAAAGCGGGACGGACGCGGGCTTCTCCTGTGTGTGCCGGAGCCAGTGAGTGCAGGGATGAGAGTGAGTGAGTTAGAGTGATTGTGAGTGAGAAAGTGACTGTGAATGAGTGACAGTGAGTGAGTGAGTGAATGAGTGACTGTGAATGAGTGACAGTGAGTGAGTGAGTGAGAGTGACTGAATGAGTGACAGTGAGTAACTGAGTGAGTGAGTGATTGTGAATGAGTGACAGTGAGTAAGTGAGTGAGTGATTGTAGGTAAGTGAGTGATAGTGAGTAAGTGAGTTAGAGTGACACTGAGTAAATGAGTGAGAGTAACAGTGACGTGAGTGAGTGATTGAGCGAGATAATGACAATGGACAAGCGAGTGAGTGCATGTATGCACGTGTTAACCCAAGCTACACGAGTTAATGAGTTAGTGAGTGTCCTTTTGAGTGTGTGCCCATGTATGTGAATGTGCACGCGCGTGTTGCTATTTGGTGCCGGTTCCCACATACTGTCTCGGAGCATTTCCATGACGCCAGCATCAAAATTACGGTCAGCATACCTGTGGGACCCGCATCTTTGGCGACACACAGCATACAGAGTTAAAACAGATTGGCACAGAATGAGTTTAAATAGAAATAAAGGGAAAGAGAAAGAATGAGAGAATGAGAGAATGAGAGAGAGAGAATGAGAGAGGGAGAGAAAGAATGAGAGAATGAGAGAGAGAGAGAGAGAGAGAGGATGAGAAAGAGAGAGAGAATGAGAGAGAGAGAGAGAAGGAGAGAGAGAGAATGAGAAAGAAAGAAAGAAAGAGAGAGAGAGAGAGAGAGAGAGAGAGAGAGAGAGAGAGAGAGAGAGAGAGAGAGAGAGAGAGAGAGAGAGAGAGAGAGAGAGAGAGAGAGGTGTAAAAAAAAAGGACGAGAGTGAGGAGAGAGTGCAAAGTGGGGGAGGGGGAGGTTATCTATTGTTATCCTCCCCCAACTTTCAACGTGCGACGCCTCCCCCCCCCTCCCCTCCCCCTCTCCGCTGCCCTCTTTTATAAAAGTCAGCAGCGTTATATCACGGAGCAAAAAAAAAAAAAAAAAAAAAAAAAAAAAACACGAAAAGAAGAAAAAAGAAAGAAAGAAGAAGAAAAAAAGAAACTAATTTCAACTGAATTTCTTGGACAAGTTCTCAAAAGCTCATCTCTCCCCTTCGCTTTTAAATATTTTCTCCCTCTTTTCTTTCTCTTCGTTATTGTTCCCTCTTCCTACTATCCTCCTCTTACCTCAACCTACCTCAACTTTCTCCCCCTTATTCCTCCTTTCCCTCCCACGTTGCACGCCCGGGCCACGTCAACAGCAGGATTGGAGGAAGGGCAAAGAGAGAACGGGAGGTAAAGTGTGAGGGAGGAAGGGAGGAAGGGAAGAGGGAAGGGGAGAAAGGAGGGGAGGGAAGAGATAAGTCGAGATTGAAGAAGTGAGGGGGAAAAAGAAGGGAGGGAGGAGGAAGGAGAAAAGAAAGGAAGAAAGTGAAGGAGAGAGGGAGTTAAAAAGAGAAAAAGTAAAGGAAGGAAAGGAGAGGGGTGGAGAAGGAAAAGGCGGAAGGGAGGGCGGGGGGAAAGGAGGAGAGGTGGGAGGGTGGGGGGAAAGGAGGGGAGGTGGGAGGGAGGGACGAGGAGAGAAGGCCCGCCGCCAAACACACACTAATTGCGTGACACGCCCTCTCCTCACCTCCCCTTAATGACCCTTCTTAGTTTTCTTTTTCTCTTTTTTCTTTACTCTCCTACGGCGTGTGCGAAGCTCGATAGGTCTAAAGCTTTAATTAAGAATTGGAGAAGAGCGAGATTTATAGCATGGGAACGGAGAGGAAGGAGGGGGAGAGGGAGAGGGAGAGAGAGAGAGAGAGATATGAAATTTACATTTAAATCCAGAACCGAATCAAGCAACAACAGAAACTTAAAATAATAAAAGCATATATATATATATATATATATATATATATATATATATATATATATATATATATATATATATATATATATATATATATATATATATATATATATATATATATATATATATATATATATATATATATATATATATATATATATATATAATACATCAATATATCCTCAACCATCTATTCAAAATAACAATACTCAAAATACAGCAACAACAAATGTCTGGCGCCGAAAACTTGTCTTTATAGGAACGAAAAAGGGGAGGGGGAAGGGGAGGGAGGGAAGGGAGGAAAGGGAAGGGAAGAGGGAGAGAGGGAGGGGATAGGAAGAG
>NC_091589.1:21272393-21287393 GCF_042767895.1 Penaeus vannamei
ACCCTGCCCATATTCCTCCTCTTCCTCCTCCACCTGCCCCTATTACTCCTCCTCCTCCTCCTCCTCCCTCACCACCTGGCCCTATTTCTCCTCCTCCTCCTCCATCCGCCCCTATTCCTATTCCTCCTCCCCGTCCTCTATCTGCCCCTATTCCTCCTCTTCCTCCTCCACCTGCCCCCATTACTCCTCCTCCTCCTCCCTCACCACCTGGCCCTATTTCTCCTCCTCCTCCTCCATCCGCCCCTATTCCTATTCCTCCTCCTCGTCCTCTATGTGCCCCTATTCCTCCTCCTCCTCCTCTCAACCATCACCCACTCCAGCACTTAAAGAGGATGGAGGACACACAGGGCCGCCCACACGCCCCTGAACGAGCGCCGCCCCGAGGACAATACATCTGCACATGCTCACGCCCACCCCGCGCGCTCGTGACGTCTTCCTCACAGACGCCCACACTCGCCTATTGTTTCATTGATATATCTGTTGTACACTGATGTATATGTTGCATATCTTCGGTTGCACTAGGATGGGTCTCTAGTCACATGCAAAAAAAAAAGAAGAAAAAACTTGCATATGCAGTAAGAGGTGTCTATAAATAGATAAATATATATATATAAACAATACATCAATAAATATGAGTGTGTGTGTGTGTGTGTGTGTGTGTGTGTGTGTGTGTGTGTGTGTGTGTGTGTGTGTGTGTGTGTGTGTGTGTGTGTGTGTGTGTGTGTGTGTGTGCGCGCGCGCGCGCGTGTATGTGGGCGCGCACGCGCGCGGATGGGTTCGTGTGTGTGTCCTTTCCAACGTCTGCATACTAAATTCTTTTTAGAAATTTGTTTGAAACTTTACCCTTTTCGCTTATCAAAGTATCATAATCATCAAAATTATCGTCTTTACTTCAGATCTCTCTGTGCCTGAACCATTTATAAAACCTAGTATAGGTAGTGAAATTAACTAAGCGTAAAATAATAATCACAATAACAACGACAAAAATAATGATGGTCACTATGATACAAAATAATCTACAAATCAATGATAACAGGAGGAGGCTCCGGCAAACCATTTCTTTCACATTTTTCCAAGGACATTTTCCCACGGTGTGACGGCAAAAAATTACAAATATTGGATTCGCCAGAACGTAAACAAATATTCGATTTCCTGGCACAAGAACATTTCACTGCACGATTTTTTTTTTCACCCACGTACCTGAAAGTAGACCCAGATTGAATCAGGTTATTCTATACGGCCTCTGTTATATATAAACCACAAAAAAAGCTGCTAGCTATTTCGCTCCAATTTTTAGTAGGACGTAAAAATGAAGCAGAGGCCACGGTCCATCAGCGCAAACGAATGCACTCGCTGCACGGTACAGCCCGAGTCGGAAAACCGTTTGCACAACACGGCCAGCATACCCCGCCTTTTGCTTCCTCTGAGCCCGGGCGACTAACAGCTGGCTTTGCTTTGCCCTCGCTCTTTCTTTGGGCTTTCTTAGGGCTTCGCTCTCGCCCATGCCATAAAAGGAATATTTCATCCTGTTCTGTTAGTCTTCTTTTGCTACCGCTTTTAGCCCCTCCTCTCAATTCCCAAATAGGTTAGGCCTTTTCCTCTTCGTTTCCTTCTTCGTGTACTATTTTCTTTTTACTCTCTCTCTCTCTCTTTCTCTCTTTCTCACTCACTCACTCTCTCTCTCTCTCTCTCTCTCTCTCTCTCTCTCTCTCTCTCTCTCTCTCTCTCTCTCTCTCTCTCATTCTCTCTCTCTCATTCTCTCTTTCTCATTCTCTCTTTCTCATTCTCTCTTTCTCATTCTCTCTTTCTCATTCTCTCTTTCTCTCTCACTCAATCTCACTCTCACTCTCACTCTCTTCAGCTATCCATTATATCTCCCAATCTACTCACACTCTCTCTCTCTCTCTTCCACCTGTTTTATCGTTCATCTGCTCGCCCCGTTCTCCTCCTTCCAAACACAAACATCCAGCTGCGCCCCTCGTCCCGCTGTTCCGTTTTCGCCTCGTCCAGGGGGCTGAGTTGCGGAAACCGTTTTATTTATGAGCCTAAGTAGGGGTGCGGGGGGGGGGGGGAGGTGCTGGGGAGGCTGGGGAGAGAGGGGGGAAGGTGCGAGGGAGGGTGGAGGGGGGGGGCGAGGAGTGCGAGTACCTGTCAGTCTTTCTTTGCTTTTCCACATTTGTCTTTTTTATCGTTGATACTCTTGTTCTTTTCTTATAAACAAAGCATGAATAAAAGTGCGTTTTATTTTCTAAATCGAACGCATAAAATAATATAAATAAATAAAACAAAAATAAACATTTAGGCTCATTACCGTCAAACAAACAAACCCACACAGAAAAAACAAAAGCCCCTAAAGAAAACAAAAACAACACAAAAGAGCTACCAACCTACCCCCTTAACCTTCCTCCCACCTCCCCCTTCTAATCCCCCTCCCACCTCCTCCTCCTCCTCCCACCTCTTCCTCCCTCCCACCTGTTTCACCCTCCTCCTCCTCCCCCTCCCACCTGTTTCATCCTCCTCCTCCTCCTCCTCCTCCTCCCTTCCTCCACCCTCCTCCTCATCATCATCCCCCTCCCTCCAACCTCCTCCTCTCCCCCTACCTCCTCCCTCCCTCCCTCCCTCCCTCCCTCCCTCCTCTCCCTCCCTCCCTCCTCTCCCTCCCTCCCTCCCTCCTTCCTCCTCCTCCCTCCCACCTCTTCCCCCTGGCTAACACCAGAGCCTACCTCGTCCGGGCTGCATTGCCATTTACGTCGCTAACAAAACCGGCCAACGCAAACATTTCCCCTTGTCAGGAGGCTCGAGGGGAGAGCAGTCACGAAAAGGGGGGTTGGGGGTGGGGGTGGGGGTGGGGGGCTGGGAGGTATGGAAAGAGGAAGAGGGAAGAAGGGGAAGAGGGGAAAAAAGGAGGAGGGGGAGTGGGAGGGATAGGCTGAGGTAGAGGTAGATAGATAGATAAACGTAGATGAATAAATATAGATAAACAGATAAATAAGGAGAAGAGAGAGAGAGAGAGAGAGAGAGAGAGAGAGAGAGAGAGAGAGAGAGAGAGAGAGAGAGAGAGAGAGAGAGAGAGAGATTACCATAAAAGGTTCTTCCCCTGTCTTACAAGTGCATTATCCTGTGTCATAACCACGTTTCCCCGACATAAAGGTAGGGGGATAAGGAGAGGGAGAGGGGAGGTGGGGGCGGAGTGGGGAGGGGAGAGGTGTAAGGATGGAGGGAGGGAGGGAGGAAGGGAGGAGAGACGGAGGGAGGGAGGCAGAGACGGAGGGAGGGAGGCAGAGAGAGAGACGGGGGGAGGGAGGAAGAGAGGAGAGACGGAGGGAGGGATGGAGGGAGAGAGGAAAGGATGGGACGAGGGAGAGAGGAAGGGATAAGGACGTGGGAGAGGGGAAGGGGGGAGGACGGGGAAGCGCCCAAAGACCTAATCCAATTTTCATATTCATGGTCTCATCTCCTAAATCATAAAAAATCCAATGCGGGGGAGGGGGTTGGTGGTGGGGTAGAGGGGTGAGGGAAGGGGGCGCATGACCGAAGAAAGGAACGAGATAAAAGCACCTCATAAAAAGAGAGAGGCCGTGAGATGAAAAGAGGAAGAGGGGAGAAAGGGAGAAAAGAAGATAAAGAGAGAGGGGACGACGGAGGGATGGAAGACGGGTGATGGGAGGAGGAGGACGGGAGAGAGGGAGAGTGGGAAAGAGGGAGGGAGAGAGAATGTGGAAGGGGGAGGGAGGGAGAGAGAAAGGGGAAGGGGGAGGGAGGGAGAGGAGGGAGAGAGGAGGGAGGGAGGGAGAGAGAGAGAGAGAGAGAGAGAGAGAGAGAGAGAGAGAGAGAGAGAGAGAGAGAGAGAGAGAGAGAGAGAGAGAGAGAGAGAGAGAGAGAGAGAGAGAGAGAGAGAGAGAGAGAGAGAGAGAGAGAGAGAGAGAAAAAGAAGGAAAGAGAAGAGAGAGTAAAAATGAAGGAAAGCGAGAAGAGAGAGAGAAAAACGAGAGAAGAGAGAGAGAAAAAAAGAAGGAAAGAGAGAAAGAGAAACCAAAAACAGAACCAAAATAAAAGGGAAAGAGAAAGAAGCAGATCCCCCCAGAGAACCGTAAGGAAGAACCCGAGAACACCTTGCTCCACGGGCGTCTTGGTCACGCCTCCCCTCCCCTCGGTCGGGATCAGCGGGAAGCAAAATGACCCGATCACCCACCGGGAAATTACTTTATCATTGAGGCGAGAGACTCGCGCCGCAGATGTCATCTCCGCTCTGTCGCTCTCGTTCTCTGTCTGTCTTTGTCTTTCTTTTTGTCTGTCTCTATCTCTCTGATAGACACACGCACACACACAGACACACGTATAAACACAGACACACGTATACACACAGACACACACACACACACACACACACACACACACACACACACACACACACACACACACACACACACACACACACACACACACACACGCGCGCATCACAGAGCTACAGACAAAGACAAAAGACAGACACAGGCCAAAGCGATCCCACGAGACGGGGCTATATAAAACCCCGACGGCGGCGCCCCGAGTCGACAAGCGGGCAGGTAACTCGCTCCGCCATCCTTACGGTGTCCCCTATCCCCTATCCGCCCCTCCCTCCTCGCCATCTCCCTCTTCCCCGTGCCCTCTCCCCCTTCTGGCATCTTCCTCTCTCCTCTCTTCTACAGTTTTTCTTCATTTTGATTCTTCGCTAACTGCTCAATTCGTTTCTTTATTCTTTTTTTCTAACATTTCTCTCTTTCTTCCCTCCCTCCCTCTTTCTCTCACCTCCTCCTCCCTCCCCCTCCTTCCTCTCTTTCCTCTTCTCTCACCTCTTTCTCCCTGTCTCACTCCCTTCACTCTCACCCTCTCTCTTCCCTCTCTCCCTCTTTCCCGTTCTTTCATCTCCTCCTTCCCTATCCCCCTCTCTCATCTTCTTATCCCTCCTTCCCTTCTCACCTCCTCTCCTTCACCTCTTCGATCCCTCACTCCCGCTCTCTCATCTCCTCCTCCTTCCCTCACTTTCCCTCCCGCCTTCTCTCTCCTCCTCCCTCCTTCCCTCCCTCCCCCCTCCTTCCCTCTCTCCCTCCCTCCCTCCCTCCTTCCCTCTCTCCCCCTCTTTCATCTCCCGCACCTCCTCCTCCTCCTTTTCCTCCTCCTCACCCTCCTCCTCCTCCTCCTCCTCCTCCTCCCACGGCCCGCATCACCCCGGCAACTAGCTCCACCACGTGAGCGGCGAGCAGGTGAGGCGACCCGTCCGCTCCCTCCCTTTTAAATAGCCGACTCGGAGCACTAAAAAGGGGGCGGGGGGAGGTAGGGGGGGATGGGAAGGAGGAGAGAGAGGGAGGGAGGGAGAGGGAAGGGGTAGAGAGAGGAAGGAGGAGGAAGAGAGGGCGAGGGAAGGGGTGAAGAGGAGTGGGAAGGAAGGAGGGAGGCTGGGAGGGAGAGGGAAGGAGAGAAGAGGAGTTGGGAAGCAAGGAGGGTAGGAGGAATGGAGGGAGGGAGAGGCGAAGAGGGAAGTAGGAGGGAAAAGATTTTAAGGGCAGTAGGATATTGGGAAGAAGGGAAGATACGAAATAAGTAAGATAAAAAGAGAGGATGGAAAGAATGAAAAGGAAGAGACATACAAACAGGGAGCGAAGGAGGGAAAAGAGCAGACAGACAGAGACAAGAGACGGAGCAAAGAAGAACTACCCAGACGGCAACACAGGGACGGCGGCAGACACACAGGCGGGGGGGTGAGAGGGAGAGAGGGAGAGAGGGAGAGAGAGAGAGAGAGAGAGAGAGAGAGAGAGAGAGAGAGAGAGAGAGAGAGAGAGAGAGAGAGAGAGAGAGAGAGAGAGAAGAGAGAGAAAGAAAGAAAGAAAGAAAGAAAGAAAGAAAGAAAGAAAGAAAGAAAGAAAGAAAGAAAGAAAGAAAGAAAGAAAGAAAGAAAGAAAGAAAGAAAGAAAGAAAGAGAAAGAGAAAGAGAAAGAAAGAGAGAGAGAGAGAGAGAGAAGGTAAGAGCACGCCCTCCCTATAAACCTCTCCTCACCCCCGCCGATTACGGAGCCGCGGCGCCAGCTGGACCACGACTCCGCTGGCGACAACGACAGCGGTGACGACGGCTGCGAGGTCTCCGACGGCCCTTTTAACCCTCGCTTTGGCTACGGCTACGGCTACGGCGGCGGGTGTGTGTGCCGTGCGAAAACGTTTGCTTCTTTCTCTTCCCTCGCTTCGTTTTCATCTTACGCTTTTCATTACTTCCCATTCTCTTTTCGTCATTTAATCAACATTTTTTTTATATAGATTTCTTGTTTAATTTTTCTTTACGTTTCTCTTTCCATACGTAGTTTTTTTTTCAACCAATATCTATTCCTATAATGTTCTTTCCCTCGAATTCTTCTCCCCGTTCCTCCTCCTCTTCCCCTTTCTCTTGTCCTCTCTTTCTTCCCGCTTTATCATGTCTCATCCCTCTTCTCCCTCCCTGACATCAGACGACATCATGACACGACGCAAGAGTGACATGGAATTTTCAAAACAAAGGTGAGGGGAAAAGAGAGAAAAACGAGAGAGAAAAAATGAGTGAATTAGTGAGAAAGGAGGCTGATAGGGGTAGAGTAAGAGATTAAATGAGAGGGAGAGAGAGGGAGAGAGAGAGAGAGAGAGAGAGAGAGAGAGAGAGAGAGAGAGAGAGAGAGAGAGAGAGAGAGAGAGAGAGAGAGAGAGAGAGAGAGAGAAAGAGAAAGAAATAAACAAGACAAAAACACAGAAAAAAAACAAGACAGAGGAAGCGAAAAGGGACAGACATCGATTAAAAAAAAAAAAAAAAAAAAAAAAAAAAAAAATCCCCTAAGCGGCCGCAATCGGCATCCTCGTCCGCGATCGAAATAAAACCGCAATTCCGGCCCTTCTCCCGAACCCGATTTCCAATTTCACGCCAATTGGCCGATTCCGCCGCGATCACCGGCGCTCCGCCAATCAGCCTCCGGGGTCCCTGATTTGATAGCCAATCGTCAGCCAATCAGCTGTCCCCTTCCGGTCCCTTGCAACTGCTGGACGCGTCCGGAGTGTCGCCGCGCTAATGGCCTGCGCTCTAACCTATGAACGCAAAACACAAACATCGACAGGAACAAACACATACAAAAAAATACAAACATGGACAGGAACAAACATGGACAGGAAAAAACACATACACATACAAATATGGACAGGAACAAACACATACACATACAAACATGGACATGAACAAACACATACACATACAAACATGGACAGGAACAAACACATACATACATACACATACAAACATGGGTAAGAACAAACAAATATAAACATACAAACGCAGACAGGAACAAACACATACATAAACAGACAAACATGGGTAAGAACAAACACAATGTAAACACACAGACATGGACAGGAACAAACACATACATAAATATACCTACCTACATACATACATACATACATACATCCATGCGTGCACATCATCAAGACCCAAGCGCATGTATGACATTCCGGTAACAAAAAAAATCGATTTAATATCCTTTATCGGAATAAAACCAACATCGGGATATAGACGAACGCCGGCGCTTATCGGCGTCCGTCGGGCGGTCGGTCGGGAGGTCGGTATTGGACCATCTTGGGGTCGGGGGGTCGTGTGGTCGGGCAGTCGGAGGGTCGGAAAGTCGGATTGTCGGATGGTCGGGCGGCAGAGTTGTCGGTCGGTCGGATGGTCGGTCGGTCGGTCGGTATTGGACCATCTTGCGGTCGGGGGGGTCGGGGAGTCGGGCAATCGGATTGTCGGATGGTCGGGCGGCAGAGTTGTCGGGCGGCCAGGTGATCGGTCGGTCGGGTGATCGGTCGGGCGGCCGGGTGATTGGTCGGTCGGTCTGTCGGTCGGTCGGTCGATCCGTCAGGCCGACCAGAAGCCACTGCCACAACCGACACTGCTTGCGACAACACCGGAGCGATTCGCCACGTTCGGGCATCGGCGAAGATGACCCCTGTAAACTTTTCTTCTGATTTCGCTATCATTTTTTCGCCTTTTTTATATACTTCACTTACACATCATGCTTTGAAGGCAATTTGGTGATTGAGTAGGTGTAACAGCCCATCCTGAACAGACGTAAAAGCGCGGGCCAATCCATAAACAATAATCAACATAAAAATACTAATAAATAAATCAATAAAACACCATGCAAGCTCGGTCCTCTAGAACACGCACACAAACCTAAACACATACATACCCTCCTCTACGCACACGCCCTGCCCCCCCACCCCGTCCCCTCCCCTTCCCCCAACGCACATATTCGCACGCGCCTGTCGTCGGCCCTCTCCCCCAAGCGACAACTGCAATACGCACATACCCATATACCCACACGCACACACCTACATACCCCCCACACAAACTTACATACATACTCACACACAAATCCACACGCAGTTCCCCACGCAGTCGAAACACAAACACCCCCATACACATCAACAAACACTCCCTCCCCTCCAAACAATCAACCATCCCACCACCCACAGCCCCCACCCATCCTCAGCCCAGGGAGCCCCCAACCCCCCCCAGCCCCCGCCCACCGAGGCCAGCGAAACCCGCGCCACTGGAACGCGATCCCCGGGTATGACTTACACCGCACAGGAGCACGCCGGCAGCTGCTTCAAATTACATCCCCCCTCCCCCTCTCCCCTCTCCCCACACTCCCTCCCCCGCCTCCCCGTCCTTTTTCCCTCGCTGCCTCCCTCTCTCCTCTCTCTCCCCACTCCCTATACTCTCTATCATCTTCCCTCTCCCTTCTCCCGTCACCTTTCCCCTCTTTCCTCTCCCTGTCCCTTCCCTCTTCCCTTTTCCTCGCCCTCCCGTCTCCCCACTCCCCCTCTCCCTCATCCCCCACCTCCCCACCCCCTCTCCCTGGCCCCTCGTCCCAGCCCTATTTTTCTGCCCCCATTTACCCCCTTCCTCTTGTCCTTTTGATCCTTCCCTCCTGCCCTTTTATCGCTTCTTCCTTTTACCGACCTTCCCTTTCGGCGTTCGGTATCCTCTCTCTCTCACGGACAGTCTGTGTCTGTCTGTCTACGATCGGGTCTGTCTTCTTGTCTCTCACACACCCTCTCTTTCTCTTTCTCTTTCTCTTGTTTCTTCGGTCCTCCACCCTCCCCCTCGCCCTTCCCCTGTCCACGTAAGTCACCTGATCTCCCGTTGATTGGATAGGTGAGGAGGCGAGGGGGAAGGGGGAAGGGGTGGGGGTGAAGTGGAGTGTTTTTGGGTCGGATCCTAAAACAAAGATAAAAAACTCGGACGAGTGTGTATATTGTAATCTTTACCATAATTCAACACGCGATATTATATATATATATATATATATATATATATATATATATATATATATATATATATATATATATATATATATGTGTGTGTGTGTGTGTGTGTGTGTGTGTGTGTGTGTGTGTGTGTGTGTGTGTGTGTGTGTGTGTGTGTTGGGGAGGGGGGGGGTGAAATGATTGAGGTTGAGACAGAATGCCTCAGACTAAGCCTCCCCCCACACCCCCTCCCCCTGCGGGTTATCCCCTGACCAGTCTTGTTGATATCCTGACAGCAGGCCAAGAGGGACAGCGGCCGAAGGATGGGCATGGTGGAGTCGACGACAAATGATCAAACACGTGACAATTCAAAGTGTTTGTGCCCACACTTATGTATTCCAGCTTGTGGATGCATTCCCACTCTCCCCTATTCCTCGCAGCTTAGATTATTCAGTTTCCCCGGCCCAACTTTCTTCCTACTCTCCCCCAACACCCCCAACCCCTTCTCGCGCTTACCCACCCTCCCCTCCTTTCTCATAACCCATTCCCTCCCACTTCCTTCCCTCTATCTACCCCTCTTTCCATCTCAACGCTCTCCCCACTCTCAATGTCCTCCCTCAACCTACTCCCTCCCAATCATCCCCCACTACCCCCTCCCCTCCATCCCCACTACCCCCTCCCCTCCATCCCCCCTACCCCCTCCCCTTCGTCCCCCACTACACCCTCCCCTCCACCCCCACTACCCCCTCCCCTCCATCCCCCACTACCCCCTCCCCCTTCGTCCCCCACTACCCCCTCCCCTCCACCCCCACTACCCCCTACCCTCCGTCCCCCACTACCCCCTCCCCTCCGTCCCAACTACCCCTTCCCCTCCATCCCCCACTACCCCCTCCCCTTCGTCCCCCACTACCCCCTCCCCTCCATCCCCCACTACCCCTCCCCTCCATCCCCACTACCCCCTCCCCTCTATCCCCACTACCCCCTCCCCTCCATCCCCACTACCCCCTCCCCTCCATCCCCCACCTCCCCCTTCTCCCTTAATTGAATATCGCCCTTCGGACCAGCCGATCTAAATCGCCCAAACAATAAAATTATCAAAAACATTCCGAGCACAGCGTCAAGACAGGGCGTTTTGTGATGGGGAGAAGAGAAGGGGGGAGAAGGGGAGAAGAGAATAAGAGAGAAAGGGGCAAGATGGGAAGAGAAAGGGGAGAACATAGGGAGAAGAGAGGCGAGGAGAGAAGAGGAACAGGAGAGCAAGGAGGAAGAAGAACAGAGAAAGGGGGAAGAAAAGGAAAGATGGAGGAGAGAAAAACAAAAAAAGAAAATAAGGAGCTAAGACGGGAGAGAGGAGAAGGGGAGGAAAGAAGGGAAAAAACACAGGGCGAAGAAAGCGGGAAGGAGAGGGATGGGAGGAAGACGGGAAGGGGAGGGATGGGAGGAAGGCGAGAAGAATGAAAAATAAGAATACTTTCAAAGACGGAAGAGAGCGAAGAGAACAACAAACCTATATCAATAGAAAACGGAGGCAATTGAGAACGAAATGGTCTTTTAACGATCACTTTGACGGTTCTTTACATAGGCGTTGCTAGGTACCTGAATGGTGGCGGAAGATGAAAATGAGAAACAAAAGGATAATGGAGTACTTGAGGAAGAGACCGAAGGAGTAAACAGACGCTCAATCACGGGAAAGAATGGTTGATCAGACAAGATAAGGAATAGAGGAGATGGAGATGGAGATGGAGGAGGAGGAGGGGGAGAAGAAGATGAGGAGGAAAAGACGAAAAGGAAAGAGGAGGGAGAGGTGGTGGAGAATGGGGGAGAGGAGGTAGTAGAGAAGGAGGAAGAAGAGGTGGTGGAGTAGGAGGAAGATGAGGTGGTGGAGGAGGAAGAGGAGGTGGTGGAGAAGGAGGAAGAGGAGGAGGAGAAGAAGGACCAAATGAATAACGCAACACTGCAATAACGAAAGCAAAAACCCGTGACACGAGAGCGGGTTTCGCGTGACAGCCACAAGAACACGGGATGTGCCACTGTGCTTGCCTTCTGCTTGCTTGCCTGCCTGTCTCCCGCCTACTTGTCTTCCTGCCACCCAAAGTTGTCCGCCTTCCTTCCTACCTACTTACTTATCTACCTACCTACCTACTTACCTGCCTGCCTGCCTACCTGCCTGTTTGCCTGCCTGTTTGCCTGCCTGCTTGCCTACCTGCCTGCCTGCTTGCCTACCTGCCTGCCTGCCTGCTTGCCTGCTTAACTACCTACCTACCAGCCTAGGATATTCGCACCCACTACTACCTACCTACTTACTTATTTATCTACCAACATACCTACTTACCTACCTGCCTGCCTGCCTGCCTGCCTAACTACCTACCTACCAGCCTAGGATATTCGCACCCACTACTACCTACCTACTTACTTATTTATCTACCTACATACCTACTCACCTGCCTGCCTGCCTGCCTGCCTGTCTGCCTGCCTGCCTGCCTGCCTGCCTGCCTGCCTGCCTGCCTGCCTACCTGCCTGCCTTCCTGCCTAACTACCTACCTACCTACCTACCAGCCAAGGATATTCGCCCCCACGGCATTCTCCCCAACTTGCTTGCCTGCGCGCCCGCCCCTCCGAATGCCAGCCCACCTTCCTTCCCACTGCCTGCCGCCGCCAATCTGGAATCGCATTCCAGCTTGGCGTTCCAGGTTCGCATTCCAAGTTCACGTTCAAACGGTTCAACGACAGTAGTTCCCGCGTTAATTAGTTTAGATGGGAATGCGGCTCTTCGCGGGGAGGAAGGGAAGGAGGAGGAAGGGAAGGGGAAGGGGAAGGGGAAGGAGAAGGAGGAGGAGGAGGAGGAGGAGGAGGAAGAGGAGGAGAGGGTTAAGAGAAAGGGAGATGAGAAGGAGGGGTAGGGGAAGGGACAAGCAAAAGGGAGAAAGAGAGGGGGTGGAGGGCGAAGGGAAAGAAGAGGGCATGGGAGATGAGGAAGAGAACGTGAGGAAATGAGAGAGAAAAGGGAGAGAGGGAGAGAAGGGAGTGTGAAAATCCAGAGAGGAGGGTGGGGGAAATGGAAGAAGGATAGGGAGAGGGATACAGCATGAAGGGAAGGAAGAAGAGAAGATATCGAAAGGGAGTGAGGAGAAAGAGAATGAGGAGAGGAAAATAGGAAGTACGAATAAGAATGAAGAAAAGGGAGCGAACACAAAAGAGGAAAAGCGAAACAAATGTTACGAAGAATGTGAACGACTTTTGTAGCTGCAAGGGAAAGTACTGGGAGGGAGGGAGATAGGGAGGTAGGGAAGAAGGAGGAATTGAGAACCAAAGGAGGAAGAAGGAAAGGGGAAGAAGAAGAAAGGGAAAAGGTGGAAGAAAAAAGAGAAAAGTAAGAGGAAGAAGAGGAGCAGCAGGAGGCCGGGGCAAAGGAGAGAAGGAGAAGTGGGGTGGATATTGCAGCGAATCAAGGCCGGAGCGGAGGTCGAAGGAGAAGCAAAAAGGACGTAGCAATAAAGGGGAGAAAGTAAACAGGTTGGGCAGAGGCGGGACGAGGAGACAGAACTGATCGCCGCAGTCATTTAAATCGCAGACTTGTGCCTCACCGGAGCAGAACTTGCAGGAGAGAGTGAGACTTTCGGCAGCATCGCAGCCCAGCCATGAACCAGTAAGCACAGGCACACAAACACTCACACACACACACACACACACACACACACACACACACACACACATACACGCACACACACACACATACGGTGAAAATAAATATCTCCGAGATTAAAGAATGCGAACGATAAACATAAACACGGACGCACAATCAACCTTAGCAACAGCCATTACGAACAGCCGGACACGCTTCCTACTCTTCTCTCCTCTTCTCTGTTTTCGTCCCTTCTCTTCTAATCTCTCCCCTCTATTCCCCTTCGCTTTCCAAATCTCCCTCCAGCTCCCCTCTTCGCATAACGCAATCCAGGCGGGAGGGAGGCCGCGCTCCCGCCCCTCGCAGGCACCGGATCTCCCAGGAGCGGCGTCGCAGTGGCACCAGAAGCGACCGCTGGCCCTCCCGATGACCGCATCGCCCCCTCTCCCCCCTCTCCCCCCACTCCTCTCTCCTAATGACCCACCACACGCCCTTCCCCTCTACTCCTCCTCCTCCCTCCCAGTGCCCCACCCACACCCTTCCCCTCTCCTCTTTCCATCCCCCTACACCTCCCTCCTAATGCTCCACCACACACCCTTCCCCTCCCTTCCTCCTTCCTTCCCCCCCGTCCCCCTCCTCCCCCTCTCGCCCCCTCCCTTCAGCCGCCCACGTCATCAGGTGACCGACCCAAACGCAATTCGCAGAGTCATTCTCGCCCGCCCCTGCTCTCCCCAGCCCGCCCGCGAACACACGCCGCTCAAAACCGCCCGCGGCACTTAAAACCTCCGCGTAAACAAAAACAAAAAACAAAAAAACCAAAACCTTAGCCGAAAATACACGAAACAAAAACGAAAGAGGAAAGAGGAAAAGGAAATAAAGCAACGAAACAGATTAGCAAAACATGAACACACACCAATGAATTGCAAAGATTCGCCGGACTTTGAAAGGAAACTGCCAACAGCTCCCCATAAGACGGGGTTGTGTGTGCTAAAAGTGCAAGTGAGGAGGCGAGCGACCCCAAAGGCTAAGGCAAGCAGGCAGTCGAGTAAACAAGCAGGCAAGCAGGCAAGCAGGCAGGCAAGCAGGCAGCAGGCAGGCAGGCAGGCAGACCGTATGGCGCCCCCGGCAGTACATGTCGAGGGCGCTTCGTGTGTGCTGCTGTGGAGGCTGACCAATGGGGAAAATGAAAAAAGAGAAAAGGTCAGATAAAGGAGATGGAGGAGGAGGAGGGGAAAAGTAGGAGGAGGGGAAGAGTAGGAGGAGGGGAAAAGTAGGAGGAGGGGAAGAGTAGGAGGAGGAGGAGGAAAGAGTAGGGGGAAGAGGAGGAGGAGGAAGAGGAAGAGGAGGAGGAGGGGAAGAGGAAGAAGAGGAGGAGGAAAGAAAGATGAAAAGGAGGAGGGAGGAGGGGAAGATGAAGAAGAGGAGGAGGAGGGGAAGAGGAAGAAGTGGAGGAGGAGAGGAAGAGGATGAAGAGGTGGAGGAGGAATATGAGGAGGGGAAAGGGGAGAAGAGCGCGAGATAGAGAGAGAGAGGGAGGGAGTGAGTGAGGGAGACAGAAAAAAGGAAAGGAGATGGAGGGAAAAGAAATAGATGATGACCGAAGATAAAACCAATGATAACAAAGATTATGATAAAGAGGAGAAAAAGATGAAGGAAAAGTAGAATAAGAGGAGGAAGAAGAACACGATGATGATCAGGAATGAGGTGGGAGGGGGTGAGCAATGCAGGTGAAGTGTGACGAGATCAAGTTGTAGGCAGTGAAAGTTTTACGACGGGGGAGAGGGAGAGAAAGAAAAAGAAAGAGAAAGAGAAAGAGAGAAGGGGGGTAGTGGCGGAGTGAAATGGATAGATAGATAGACAGATACATACATACATACATACATACATACATACATAGCTTTATATCTATCTTTATATACATACATACACATTATATATATATATATATATATATATATATATATATATATATATATATATATATATATATATATATATATATATATATATATATATATATATATATATGAACACAAGCACAAACACTGTAACGTGTACACAAAAATGAAAATGAAAATACCCAC
>NC_091589.1:21292393-21317393 GCF_042767895.1 Penaeus vannamei
ATCCCCTGCCAGCTTCCCCCTACCTCCCTACACTCACTGTCCCTCCTACTCCCAACACTCCCACCCCCTACCAGCTTCCCCCTACCCCCTACACTCACTGTCCCTCCCACTCCCCACACTCCCATCCCCTGCCAGCTTCCCCCTACCTCCTACACTCACTGTCCCTCCCACTCCCCACCCTAACACCCCCTACCCCCTACACTCACTGTCCCTCCCACTCCCCACGCTCCCATCCCCTACCAGCTTCCCCTACCTCCTACACTCACTGTCCCTCCCACATCCCCACCCTCACACACCCTACCCCCTACACTCACTGTCCCTCCCACTATCCCCTACACTCACTGTCCCTCCCACTCCCTACCCTAACACCCCTAGTCCCCACTCATCCTTCACCCCTACCCTCTTACACCCCTATCACTGTCCCTCCCACTCTCCCCCTACACTCACTGTCCCTCCCACTCCCTACCCTCCCACCCCCTGCTAGCTACCCCGTTCAAACTCCACTAAGAATTTCATCAATTCCGTCCATTTTCCGCTCAACTAAACCCCGTGAAGCCGATATCAGCGTTGCTTCCCACAGCGCGCGCGTGCAAAGTGCAACTGCATGCACGCCCTGTGGAAATGCACAAGTAATCACGAGGTCGGGTGGCGATTTTCACCTTTATGACAAGGGGTCGTAGGGCCTTCCCTCTCTCTCTCACAATGGGCCACTATTGAACAAAATCTTGACACCCACATCAGGCTGTCTCTTTCTCTTTCTCTTTCTCTTTGTCTCTCTCTCTCTCTCTCTCTCTCTCTCTCTCTCTCTCTCTCTCTCTCTCTCTCTCCATCCTCTTGCCTCTGAGAGACCACTTGAGAAAAATAATAAAGAGAATAGGTAGGCAGAAGTGGAAGGGGAGGTGCAAAAGGAGTGGGAAAAGACAGAGGAGGAGGAGGAGAAGAAAGAAAGAAAGAAAGAAAGAAAGAAAGATTTTAGGAGAACAAAGGCAGGAAAGATCAAGCTCAAATTTACGATGCCGAAGAAAGGAGAGAAAGACTGAAAGAAAAAAAAAGAGAGAGACAGACATAGACATAGAAACAGATCCAAAGAGAGAGATAGAGAAAGGAAAAGACACAGAGAGCCATCAGAAAGACAACAAAGAGAGAGAAGGAGAGAACGAGAGAGAAGGGGACAAGAAAGGATGAGAAAGCGCAAGAAAATACGATATGCAAAGCGCCGCGCCCATCACGCCCGCGGGACAGGCGGAAGTGCGGGTAATTCGTCGCGGAAAATTGATAAGCGATAACCGAATGAAGATCGTAAAATAAAAAAAAGGGAAATAATGGGAGTGAAGTAAAGAAAATCGGAAAAGGATGAAAGGGAAATATGGAGAGAGGAAGGAAGGTAAAGAAGGCGAAGGGCTTGGAGGTGGGGGAAGGGGGAGGGTGAATGAGGAGGTGGGGAGGGGGAGGGTGAATGAGGAAGAGGGGGAAGGGGAAGGAGAGAGGGTGGAAGAGGAAGCGAATGAGGGGAGGGGGAAGGAGAGAGGGGAGAGGGGAAATGGAGAGAGGGGCAAGGGATGGAGAGGGGGAAGGGGAAGGAGGAGTGGAAGAGTGAGAGGGGAATGGGTGAGAAAGGTGGAAGGAGAGGGGGAGCACGATGATGGGAGGGATAGACAGAGAAGGCAAAGGAGAGAAGAAATGAGGGGTAGGGAGGAGAGGAAAGGGAGATGCAAGGTGGGAGGCAGGAGTGGAGGGAAGGGAAGGGAAGGCAAGGGAAGGGACGGAGGGAGGGAGGGAAGGGAAGGCGACAGAGGAGGGAGGGAGAGAAGGAGAGGCGACAGGGGAGGGAGGGAGGGAGGAAAGGGGAGGCGGCAAGGGACGGAGGGAGGGAGGGAAAGGAGGGCGGCAGGGGAAGGAAAGAGTGCGAGAGAAAGTTAATAAAGAATTAATGCATGCAAGTCAAAAACTATAAAACTTATACAGAAAAAATGAAAACAAAATGGTAATACCCAGAGAACAAAAGATTCTTCGAACCAGATCCTTTTCACAGTAACCCAAAGAGTCACTTCACACATGGGGAAAAAAACAACATAGTAGCCCTATCATCTCAAGACGCAAAAAAAAAAAAAAAAAAAAAAAAAAAAAACCCACACAGACCAAACAGTCATCCCAACGCCAAAAGAGGAACAAGAACGAGCTGATAAAAATGGAAGAGTCAAAGGCCACGGAGAGACAAGGACGACACTCACAAAACGACTACGACCACGACCCATTAAAACCCACACGAGTCAAGATCGCGTTTAAGTTTTTAAATTCCACCCCGACGACCTTGAAATCGGAATTTCCACAGAGCCTTAAAGGTGTATTGCCGAGCGTCTACGCGGCCATTGCACACTGTTCCTGGTTTCCCATGGGAGTTGCAACGCTGCGCCGCCCAAGGAGATGCGCCTCCATCAACACACGCATTCCCATCCCCTTTAAAAGTCATAATAATAATAATAATGATAACAATAATAATAATAATAAAAATACGTAGATGTATACGTGTGTATAAATCCTGAAATAAATTTCGTGCCTGCCTGCATCTTGCAAGGCCAATGCGGTCGACAGCGAGCAAGAATTACGAGGTAACCGAACAGAGACTTCGGCCTTTGCACACGACACACATCACCAACCAACGAAGACACAACCGAGGCTTCTTCCTCCCCCTCCTCCTCCTCCTATTCATCCTCTTCCTCCTCCTCCTCCTTCTCTGCCTCCTCCTCCTTCTCCTATTCGTACTCATCCACGTCTTATCCCTCCTCCTCCTCCTCCTCCTCCTTTTACTCTTCATTTTATTCCTTCTCTTCATTCTCCTCTTCCGTAGTCGTCCTCCTCCTCCTCCTCCTCCTCCTCCTTCTCCTCCTCCTCTTCTGTTGAGAGGATACCTTGGCTGTGTTACCCAACCTCCGCCTCAGCTCAGATATCCAAGGAGATGAAAGAAGATGATAATAGAAGAAGACAAAAAGAGAAGCAAATAGAGAAAATGAGAGAGAGAGAGAGAGAGAGAGAGAGAGAGAGAGAGAGAGAGAGAGAGAGAGAGAGAGAGAGAGAGAGAGAGAGAGAGAGAGAGAGAGAGAGAGAGAGAGAGAAAGAGAAGAGAAAAGAAGAGGGGAGGAGAGAGAGAAGGGGAGAGGAGAGGAGAGAAATGAAGAGGAGAGAAATGAAGAGGAGAGAAGAGAGAAGAGCGAAGAGAGGAGAGGAGAGAAATGAAGAGGAGAGAAATGAAGAGGAGAGAAGAGAGAAGAGCGAAGAGAGGAGAGGATATATTAAGGGAGAAGAAAGAAAACAAAAATAATACACAAACAGCAACACATACAAAGAAAAATAACGAAACAAGAGACAGAGAGGCACAGAAAGAAAGAGAGAGAGAGAGAGAGAGAGAGAGAGAGAGAGAGAGAGAGAGAGAGAGAGAGAGAGAGAGAGAGAGAGAGAGAGAGAGAGAGAGAGAGAGACAGCGACAGAGACAGAGACAGAGCCTGAGAGAGAGAGACAGAGAGAGACAGAGAGAGACAGAGAGGGAGAGAGAGAGAGAGAGAGAGAAAGAGAGGGAGAGAGAGAGAGAGAGAGAGAGAGCACCACCGAAAAAAACACTTTAAGGCCCCAAGGTCGGATGCGTCGGTGAATCACTGTCGGGCCTGTCAAATGCTTATCCGACCTATCGTGTTCCAGAGATTTAACCGAAAATTAAAGGAAGTGCTTGCCAGACGCGGTAAGGAAGGAGAGGGAGGGAGGGAGGGAGGGATGAAGAGAGGGAGGAGGAGGGGGGAGGGAGGGAGGGAGGGAGAGAGGAAGGGAGGGAGAGAAGGAGAGAGGGAGGGAGGGAGATAGGGAGAGGGAGGGAGGGATGAAGAAGAGGGAGGTAAGAAAAGGGAGGGAGGAAGGGAGAGAGAGGGAGGGAAGGAGGGAGAGAAGGAAACAGAAGGAAGGAGAGAAGGCAAGATGGAGAGGAGGCAAAAAATACTGAAGGGAAAAGGGCAATGAGGAGGGAAAGAAAGAGAGGGATTGGAGCAAAGAGGACAAGGAGGAAGGAATGAAATGGTTTAAGAAGAGGAGGAAATAAGGAAGGGAAGAAAGAGAAGGAGAGGGATGACAGGGAAAAGAAAAAAAGGCAAAGAAAGGAGGAGGGAGGGAGGGAAGAAATGATGAAGGTGAAGAAAGTATGATTTTTTTAAGGAAGGAAAGAGAAAAGGAGAGAAACAGGGCAAGATAAAAAGGGAGATATTGGATAAAAAGAAAAGACAGAAATAGGGAAATAGGAAGAGAAGGAAAAGAGTGAAAATATAGAAAAAAAAAACGCGAAGAAAGGCAAACAAGAAACGAGCGAGAACCAAATATGTCACGAACATGCGGGGAGAGAGAGAGAGAGAGAGAGAGAGAGAGAGAGAGAGAGAGAGAGAGAGAGAGAGAGAGAGAGAGAGAGAGAGAGAGAGAGAGAGAGAGAGAGAGAGAGAGACACACACACACACACACACACACACACACACACACACACAAAAAAAAAAAAAAAAAAAAAAAACGAATACGAAGGTGAGCGACATACACTGCTTGCAATCACCTCGCCGGCCGCCAGTCGCTCCCCCCCCCCCCGGGCGAGAACGTACGTGCTTGCCTCATGACCAGCGGGGTAAACAGAAGCACCCCAGCCTCGCCAGAAACGCACCCTGACCCCAGAGCAGGATTAGCGTCGGTGCGGCAGCCAATCCCGACCCCTTTCCCCTCCCTCCCCCTCTTTTGGAGATCAGATGAGGCCCCCCTCCCCCAAAGCATCCCATCCCTAAGCCCCCTAACTCCTCCCCAACCTGAGCTCAGACAACCCCTAACCCCAACGCTAAACCCCACCTTTTAATACGATACCTCCCGCCCATCATCCTATTCTGAAGCCCCCCCCCGCCCCCTGAGAGTAAACAACTCCCTAACACTCCATCTCTAAATCCTCATCCCCCCCCCGAGGATCAGACAAGCCTTGACGCATCCCTAAACTCCTCCCTCCCCCCACCCTCCATTTCTAACCCCTCCATCAAACCCCTCCCACACGAAACCCAGACCAACACCCCCCTCCCTCAAACCTAACACCCCCTCCCCTCCTCCAAACAATCCCCAACATAGACAACATGTACTCACCGAAGCCACATAGAAAGCACAACAGGTAGAGCTCGTCCCCACTTCCCCCCCCCCCACCAGTCCCCCCCCCTCCCCCTCCCTTTCTCCCCCAACAAGCCCTAACATAGACACCAGGCTCTCACTGAAGAAACCAGGATATGCAGTCCCCCCCACACCCAACCACCCCCTTCTCCCACACAAACCCCAACACAGACACTAGGCTCTCACTGAAGAAACCAGGATATGCAGTCCCCCCCCCCCATCCAACCACCCCCCCTTCTCCCACACCAACCCCAACACAGACACAGGGTACTCACTGAGGTCATGGAGAGAGTAGAGTATGTTGGGCTCGTTGGCGTGGACGGTGCGAACGCTGGTGTAGTTGCCCTGCATGTAGTAGACGCGGTAGCCCCGGATCTCCCCGTTGGGCTCCGAGGGCTGCGACCACTGCAGGTCCACGGAGCGGTCGTGCACCCGGAGCAGCGTCAGGTTCTCCGGAGGGCCCGGAACTGAGGGAGGGAAAAGCGAGTCATGATTAGTTTTAATTATTATTATTATTATTATTATTAATTATTAGAAGACATGTTAATTTTACATCTATATAAAATATAGAAACTATAAATAGGCCGCCAGGAAAAAAGAAATATCATTGCTATGGGTCCGAGAGCGCCAAAGAAAAATGGGAATGTCCTAAATGGAAAATACATTCTTCATATCAGATTTTTAGAAGGAAGACATAAAAAACAAATCGGATAAACTCCCATGAGATCTTCAAATAGAAATAATTAATATACACGTAAGAGACACAAACGAACGGAAAATAGGAAAACAAAAGATGAGGACGGACACACACCAACCCCCATGACAAAATATCCTTTCCTTCAAATACCAAGAAGCCTCAAGCAGCAGCAGCAAAAAGGCGCCCAGAGCCACGCGGAGCCACCAGCATCTCGCAAGTGCGCCGCCTGACACAGTGACCAAGATCGCGGCACCGACTCTCCGCGTGCAACCTCATGGGCGCCACTCACGCATGTCACGACCAAGCACGTGCGCCCACTTACATGCAAACACGCACGCACTCGCAGAAGCGGACCCAAGGTGTTATCATCTCATTTCCTTTGTGCTTTTCTTTTGTTACGCTTGTTTCTATGCTTCCATGGGCGTCCTGTGCCTGGCAATATTTGTTTGTTTGTTTGTTTGTTTTGATTCTGTAAATAGGTCTGTTTTTGTGCCTATCTGTATGCATTTGTCTGATTCTACTCCATCTTTCTCTCTCTTCCTCTCCCTCAGGCATACAATCTGAAGTCTAATCAGTTCTTCCCTTCCCTCTTCTCTTTGTTTTTAATTTTCTCTACCACTTTTTCCCACACACATTCTCTTTTCTCCTTTCCCTCGCACATCCGCACGCAAATCCACACCCACTCAAAATACCCACACGAAAATCTCTGGGCGCGGCTGCCTATTAGACTTTGACACGGACTTGTCTTGCGCGAAAAACAAAACAAACAAACAAACAAAAACAAAAACAATGAACACGCTATCAGGCAATATGTTATTAATGGCAGAGTGGTGAACGGAAAGCCTCGTTGTGCACGTGTCCGGTTGTGAATTAACGGAAATGATTGTGGGTGTTTGTCATCTACTAGACAGCACCCTCCCCCCTCCCCCCTCCCTCTTAACCAAAGCCCTATCCCCCCTTGATCCCTCTCCTCCCCTACCCTGCCCCCTCCCCACCCTCCCGGCACGGACATGAATCGCCCCCGCTTTGTGTAGCTCATAATTGCAGTCTTCTTCCTAGCTTGCCTATGCGCACGTGCGTTCGTGTGTGTGTGTGTGTATGTGTGTGTGTGTGTGTGTGTGTGTGTGTGTGTGTGTGTGTGTGTGTGTGTGTGTGTGTGTGTGTGTGTGTGTGTGTGTGTGTGCGCGCGCGCGCGCGTGCCTGTATTTGATACACAAATAAAATTACAATAACATACACTTAACACAGACACTCGCACGAACAAATCTACACACACAAACATATATGCATACACCTACAACCTTCCATACAGATGAATATGAACACTCAATCCCAACACCCCCTCCCCCCCCACACCCCCACTACCCAAGCACCGAACCAAGAACGCGAGCGGGCGAGCAAAACCAGCTTGCATGCGTGAACCAAGCAACACCAAAAAGGCACGAGGGGGAAGGGCAGGAAGTACGCCACACGACTTTCCCCAACCCACCCGTTCTCGGCCCACCCCACCCCACCCCACCCCTACCTTCAACACCTCAGCCCCCACCCCCATCCCAACCCACCCCTTCTCAACCCACCCTACCCCTATCCCCACCACCTCAGCCCCCACTACCCTCTACCACTTCAGCCCACCCCAACCCTGTTCCCACCACCTCAACCCATCCTACCTTCAGCACCTTAGCCCACCCCACCCCACCCCCACAACCTACGACCTCCCCTAACCGGAGCAGACGGCATGGTACGACCCGCGGCCATTATGACATCCCTGTTAAACCCGGGGGGGGGGGGGATTAAGAGGACGGTAAACGTGAGCTTGTATGGTCGCTGCAGACCCGCTCTGAGAGAGAGAGAGAGAGAGAGAGAGAGAGAGAGAGAGAGGGAGAGAGAGAGAGGGAGAGAGAGAGAGGGAGAGGGAGAGAGAGAGAGAGAGAGAGAGAGAGGAGAGAGAGAGAGAGAGAGAGAGAGAGAGAGAGAGAGAGAGAGAGAGAGAGAGAGAGAGAGAGAGAGAGAGAGAGAGAGAGAGAGAGAGAGAGAGAGAGAGAGAGAGAGAGAGAGAGAGAGAGAGAGAGAAAGAGAAAGAGAAAGAGAAAGAGAAAGAGAAGAAGAAAAATAGAAAAAGAAAAAAAGAAAGAAAAAGAAGAGAAAAAGAGAGAGGAAGAGCGCGTGCGGCGGACTGCTTGAGAAGGAAGGAAGGAAGGAAGCGGCCGGGCCAACCCAGCCAGCCAGGCCGTATCGACTCCGGCCGCCGTCGACGAAGGGTCAGCGACCTTGTATACCTGCAACAAAGGCCGAGAGGAGAGAGATAAAATCCGTGACCCCCGAGAGCTGAGCCGAAAGAGATGCAGCATCCAGTCCACCTGGGAGGAAGGGTGGGAAGAGGGGTGGGGGGAGGGGAGGGGAGAGTGAGGGGGGGGGAGGGGTGAGTGAAGGGAGGGGGAGGGAGAGTGAAGGAGGGTGAGGGGAGAGTGAAGGGAGGGGGAATGGAGGGGGAGGAGAGAGTGAAGGGAGGGGGAGGGGAGGGGTGAGGGTGAGGGGAGAGTGAAGGAGGGGAGGGGTGAGGGTGAGGGGAGAGTTAAGGGAGGAGGAGGGGAGAGTGAAGGGAGGGGTGAGGGTGAGGAGGAGAGTGAAGGGAGGGGGCGGGGAGAGTGAGGAGAGGGAGGGAGAGAAGGAGGTGGTGACAGGGAATGGGTGGATGAGGTGAGAGGGAAGAGAGGGTGAGGGAGAGAGGAAGAGTATGAGCGCAGAGAGAATGAGGGGAAGGGAGAGGGAATACGGGTGAAGGGGTAGAGGAGGTAGGACGTGGATAGTGAAAGAGAGGGGGTGGAGGAGTGAAGGGGGTAGAGGAGAGGAAGAGGGGAGGGGTGGAGGAGAGGAAGAGAGAGAAGGGGAGGGGGTGGAGGGAGAGGAAGAGAGAAGGGGAGGGGGTGGAGGAGTGGAAGAGAGGAGGGGAGGGACGGGGTGGAGGATAAGAGCGCCGGGGAAGACGGGGGGAGGAGGAGAAAAAGAGCCGAGAGGTGGGGCGGGGGCGGAGGAACGGAAAAGAAAACGATGAGGGGCGGAGGAGAGTGGGGGGGGGGAGGGGAGGGGTGGCATGCATTAACACCTGGTTTGAAGGTCACTGAGATCAGGTCAGAGGTCGGCCAAGCGAAGGGTCCACGCGCTGGGAAGGTCTCACTGACCAGATCCACGCGCGTGTTAAGGAAATAGGCCTATCCCGGGACGCGGCCGGGTCTACGCTAGTCGAAGTTTCTGGCACAGCAATTGTACGAATTTTACCATGATAATGTGATAAATAACACATTCAATAAATAACAGCGATATATTCTTTTCATAACGACAGCGGAGTCGTTTTGATGACAATAACAACAACAGCAACAACAACAGTAATATTAATCAACATACTAACAAAACCAAAAATAATAACTATATCAACGACAAAACAAAACCAACACCACCGACAGCAATCGATAAATACCAGTACAAAAAGCCCCCCGACGCCATAGGCCTAAACAAACGGACCCCGAGCAGCCGCCGCCGCCCCAGCAGCCTCCCGCGCTTGGGCCGCCTCCGTCAGCGCGGGACGGAGGCGGCGGCGGCGGCGGCGAGGGAGGCTGGTTAGCATTCTCGGGGCGGAGGGCATCGCAGACGTCGTCTCGGGAGGCGTTTTTCTCTTTCAGTTTTCCTTTTTTTTTACAATAATTCCTTTAAACACACACACACACACATGCACATATATACATATATATTCATTTATTTATAATTAATTCATTTACCTATCTAATTCTTTCCTTTAGTTCTCCATCCCCATCTCCAGCTACATCTCCATTTCCATCACCGCCGCCTCCACCTTCATCTCCACATCCACTCCCAATTTCCATTCTCTCCCTCTCTCTCTTTCTTCTACGTGTCATTCATCTCCCCCTACCTGAGTCCCTCTCCTCTCCTCTCCTCTCCTCTCCTCTCCTCTCCTCTCCTCTCCTCTCCTCTCCTCTCCTCTCCTCTCCTCTCCTCTCCTCTCCTCTCCTCTCTCGCCGCACAACCAATATATCCCCTTCATTCCACCTATATATGCACGCACACCAGCTAGTGTATCAGCGCGCACGGTGTCAGCTCCCATCCGTATGTATTTCCTTCCTCTTATCCCAATCATTAATTTACGCATTCTGTCGGTCTGTTTCTCTCTCTTCGCTTCCTTTCCTATGTTCTCCTCTCTCCTCTTCATTTGCTTAAGCATTCGTCTTTTCTCTTTCTCTCGATCTCACTGTTTTCCTTTCCTCTCGTGTTTCTCATTCTCTCCATGTCCTCCTCCTCTTCCTCCTCCTTCTTCTTGCTTCTTGCTTCTTGTTCTTCTACTTCTTCTACTTCTACTTCTACTTCTTCTTCTTCCTTCTTCTCCTCCTCCTCTTCCCGTTTCCATCTCTACCTTCCCCATCTTCTTCCTCTTCCCCCTTCGCCGCCTCCTCTTCCCCTACCTTTCCCTTTCCCCTCTCTCCCCTGCCAACCATGTCCTTCTTTCCCCTCTTCCTCCCCTACAAAGACCACTGCCTATTAATATCTGCCCCCTGGCGGCTCCCTACTTCGTCCCCGCAACAGCCTACGACCTACCTCCCCCCCCCCTTTCCCTCTCATCTTTCCTTTTCTCCCTCTTCCCCTGTCTGTCTGTCTGTCTGTCTGTCTGTCTGTTTGTCTGCCATCCTCCCCTTTACACTTTCTCCACTTTCCTTATCCTGTTCCCCTCTTCGTGCCACGCCGATTCCCCCCTCTTCTCTCCTTCCTTCTAGTGTTTCTCCGTCTCCTGAATAGCTCCCCTTCACAAAACTCTCCCCTAATGAAAACGTCTTGCCTTACATTCCTTCTCTATAATGTCCCGGTTATATAAATATACATACAAAATAATTAACACGAATAAATGCTTTGCTAAATAAACTAAATCCCTTTTAGCTTTTGCGAATTACTTCATAAAGATGAAAAAAGAGGAATGTTGTTCCATCTAAAAAGAAATATTATTAACATTTATTTGAAAAGAGATCCCGGTTTTCTTCCTTTCTCAAAACACTCCTTATTTCGTTTATCATTCCGCTTCTGTTTACACAATTTCTTTCAATTTTTTCATTTTTCCTTCTTTCTGTTCGTGTATCCACCTTCCCTACTTTTATCTTCTTGTCTCCTCCTTAACTTTCTTTTTTTCTTTCCCTTCTCTTTATGTTTGTTTTCACCATTCTTTCTCTACGTATTGCATGTTTCAATATATCTCTTTTCTCCTTTTCCTGTTCGACTCTGCCTTTCCCTTCCCTTCTTTCTCTCTGTTTCCACCTTTCGTTTTCTCGTCCTTCCCGTCAGTCCCCTTTTCTTCTTTTTTCATATTGTGTTAACTTACTTTTCTCTCCCGTTCCTCTTGCTACTTGTCTGTCCCTTGTTATCTGATTTCCACTTCTCCCCTTCGCTTTAATGGCTGTTTCGCATTTTTCTCTCTTCGTTATCCTTCGCGTCCAGTCTTTCCACTTCCCGCTCGGCATTCTGTCTCTGTCCGTCTCTTTATCTTCTACTTCTTTCATCAGTTTTTATACATTCACACCCCTTTATCTCTTTCCTTGCGCATTTCCTTACCCCTTTCACCTCTCCCCTTCACCACACACACACACAACAAAACCTAAATAGTTAACGACTTACCCCCTTCGCATTTACATACTGACCTTCCCCTCCCTACTCAACCCCCTTTCCCTTTCCTATACTTACTTCCCCGACCCCTTCCGTCCCGTACTTCCCTTGCCTTCCCCCCTTTCTCTCTCCTCGTATCTGCCCCTTCCCCTTCCACCCTTCTCCACCCTTCTCTGTCTCTCTCTCTCTCTCTCTCTTTTCTCTCTCTCTCTCTCTCTCTCCGTACCTGCCTTCCTTCCCATTCCTCCTCCTTCTCCCGCTCTCCATACCTAGTACCTCGATCCCCTTCCCTCCTTCCTCCTCTTTCCTCTCTCTCTCTCTCACTTCCTTTTTCCCCTTACCTACCCGTCCCCCTTCCTCTCTCCCTTTACCCTCCCTTTTCCTCTCTCCCCTTACTTGCCCGTACCTCTTTCCCTTTTCCAATCCTCCTCCCCCTCCCCTCCCATTCCTCTCCCCAACTTGCCTCCCCCCCCTTCCCTCCCCCAACCAACCGCCACCCTACCTCCCCCCGAACCTCACCTCCTCCCCGCCCACCGACCCTCCCCCCACATCCCCTACGACCGGACCCCGTGGCAGCAAGGGCGCGGAGGGAGATGCGGGCGGCCCTCCCTCTCCTGCTCCCTTGCCGCCCGCGCTTCGATGATAACACGACCCTGAATCTCCACGCCCTCGGTCTAGAAGCTTCCGATAACTGCCGGCAATAAGGGACCGGTTTTAAGAGCTCGGTCGGAACGTCGCTACGGCTCATTAGCAGCGCGTTTGCAATTGCGCGGTATATCACAGGGCAACAGGCGGTGTCCGATGGGCGAGTGCGAAGGCGAATCGCTACGATCGCATGTGTTCGATGATGGAATCTGAACGTGAATTTACGTGTATTTCCGATGATCAGCTAGAACACGGTTTTTAAAAATGGTCGTTCAATGTGAGATGAGAAATAACAAAACAAAATGTTACGAACACCTTGTATGCGAAAGAGCAAAAGGGAGGGGGAGGGGGAAGGGGAGGGGGTGGGGGAGGGGAGGAGGGAGGAGGAGGAGAGAGAGAGAGAGAGAGAGAGAGAGAGAGAGAGAGAGAGAGAGAGAGAGAGAGAGAGAGAGAGAGAGAGAGAGAGAGAGAGAGAGAGAGAAACAGACAGAAACACAAAAGGCAAAATAGCCCCCCCAAAAAGGGTAACAGACTATTTTTTTTCCACTCAGCGACAAAAATCCATCTGTGACGAAATTAACGGACTGGAGTAAGAAGAGGCTGTAACCATGGTAACAGACGCGTCCCCGAAGCCCGCCGGGAGAACGACGGCGGATCTGCATAGGAACTGCACCCGCCCGAGAGAACCGAGAGAACCCGAACGGCAGGTTGCACAGCAGGTTGCAAGGCGAGCCAAGAGCGTATTAAAAAAAGACCATTGAATGCAAAGCTTGGATAATGCAACCGCCGACGACAAGTAAATATATTCGAGACCTAACGGATAACGGGCCAAATGGCGGACGCAGTGCTTGTGGATACGGGCGCTCGTACACATGGATGCAAAAATACGGGATACATACATATAAAAAAAAAAAAATAAAAAAAAAAATAAATAAAAATAAAAAGATAAAATAAAAAATAAAAATAAATAAAAAGGGATAAAAAGGGCATACACACGCACGGACAGGTACACACGTATGGATCGTCGCTGTCTGTCTGCCTTCTGTTTCTTTCTCTTCCCCCCCTCTCTCTCTCTCCTTCTCCCCCGCCCTCTCTCTCTCTCTCTCTCTCTCTCTCTCTCTCTCTCTCTCTCTCTCTTCTTCTTCTACCTCCCTCTCTCTCTCTCTCTCTCTCCCTCACACACTCACATTCACTCTCTCTCTCTCTCTCTCTCTCTCTCTCTCTCTCTCTCTCTCTCTCTCTCACACACACACACACACACACACACACACACACACACACACACACACACACACACACACCACACACACGCACACACACACCGCCTACACTGGCTTCGCTCGCAACAGCACGGGCGGAAGGACCAGACGACCGCCCCCCCCCCTCCCTCCCTCCGCCCCCATATCCCCCCTCCCCCCTGTGCTTCCCGAAACGAAACCCCCGAGAGCGCAGGTAATCAGTGCCGCCAGCTTTGCCCGCTAATTGGAGATCTTGTCTTGGGGGGAAGAAGAAAACAAATGGTATAATATATAAATATGTATGTGTGTATGTATATAGATACATACACACAAATACATACATACATACATATATATATATATATATATATATATATATATATATATATATATAATACATGTGTGTGTATGTGTATAAATACATATGCGTGAGTGTGAGTGTGTGTGTACATCTCTATTTCCATACAAATCAGATAAACAGACATGAATGCACATAAATGCACACGCAGAAGCCAAAGACTTCTCTGCCACACGGATAGTACACCTCAACTGAACAAGAGCGCATATGAACCACTCGTAGGCAGGGAAACGGGGAGGTCGACGGCGCAATGAACTATCCCTCTCCCGTTCGGCAGGTTGCTATAAGGCTCATTTTCACTTGAGTCGTGCTGTGGAGGTGGGATGTCTGATGGGTCGGAAAGATCATAAATCCGTTCCGGCGGACAACACGTTACAAGAGGTCGGAAGCCGCTGATACACAGGCTCGCTTACTTATATAAAAACCTAAATAAATAATTAGAAAGTTAAAAAAAAGTAGTTTCATTCATACCGCATCGGCTCCGTTTCAAGAATGGTCGGGAGCCAATGTCCTTTCTTTATCTTTCTGCTTATCTGCCGCTCGTTTGCCGAGGCGAGCAGAAAAGAGGTAGCCGCCAGAGCAGAAGCAACTCTTACAAAAACATCTAATGCACTGCTGTCACTCCGCTGTCAGCAGGCACCGATCGCTTGCTGACAGCCGAGCCCCTCTCCCTGTTTACTCAGGATCCGCAGCACGACGCCAGCAACTTTTATCACCTGCACGCTTCATCACGCCTTATCCATCTTTTTTGTCTCCTCTGCCTTTTCTTTCGTTTCTTCTCTCCCCTTCCCTATTTCGTTTCCTCACTCCTTCTTTCTCTCGCTCCCTCATCATATCTGTTTTTTCTTATCATTTATATTTTCTTTCCCCCTCTTTCTCTCCATCCTCCTACTCCTTTCCTCCTTTTCCCCTCCTATTCCAGCCCTTCTTCTATTTCATCTACTCCTTTCTCTCACAATGTGATTTGTTTTTCTCCCCTTCTTCACCCTCTTCCTTGAAGAGACAGAGATGGCGCAGCAAGAAAAAACAATGATGATCGTTACAGAAACTAAGAGACGGAAGTTGTCATTAGTTCTCTTCCTGTGCTCCATCTCCCTCTCCCTCTCCCTCTCCTTCTCCTTCCCCTCTCCCTCTCCTTCTCCTTCCCCTCTCCTTCTCCTTCCCCTCTCCCTCCCTTTCCCTCTCCCTTCCCCTCTCCTCTTCGTCTTGCCAGTCCCTCGTGAGATACATATTACAGAAGCAATGGCGAGCATGCCTTTCAAATCTCCCCAGTGATTAAAATGAGTCCTTGATGTCAACTAAAGTATGGTGTATGACGCTGCAAATACCGAAGCAGTAGTTTAGCAACTCGAATAAAAGAGCAGTTTCGAATAAAAGAGCAGTTTCGAATAAAAGAGCAGTTTCGAGTGGAGAGCGTCCCGGCACTGCTATTTAAACGATGCAGACACTGACCTGCCGTGGAAGTTGTGCTACAGGAGGTGTATGTGCGAGGTGAGAGTAATTTCTTTTTACTTTCCCTGCGGCAGAGGTGCCCCACGCTCTCTCTGTCACTCTCTCGCTCACTCAACCACTTACTCACCGACTCACTCTCTCTCTCCCTCACTCTAACTCACTCACCCTCTCTGTAAGTGTCACTCCATTTGTCTGTCTGTCTGTCTCTCTCTCCCCCTGTTTATTTGTCTGTCTGTCTCTCTCTCTCCCCCTGGTTATCTGTCTGTCTCTCTCTCTCCCCCCTGTTTATCTGTCTGTCTGTCTGTCTCTCTCTCTCCCCCCTGTTTATCTGTCTGTCTGTCTCTCTCTCTCTCTCCCCGTTTATCTGTCTGTCTGTCTCTCTCTCTTCCCCTATTTATCTGTCTGTCTGTCTCACTCCCCTCCCCCCGTTTATCTGTCTGTCTGTCTCTCACTCACTCTCGCCCGCGTACCTGCACAGCGACTGCATATACGCCGGGTTCGCCTGTCGAAAAGAAACTTTTTATTTTTAACCTCCCCCCCCCGTCCCATTCCCCATAAACCCCCGGTAGAATGGCGCCAAGGGGTGAGTCTAAAGGGGGGGGGGCAGGGGCAAGGAGAAATGGAAACGAAAAATGGAAAAGGAGAAAGAGGAGGAGGAAAACTAGAGAAGGGAATAAGGGAGAGGGGCAGAGAGGAGGAGGGGAGGAGAAAGGGAAACGGGAAATGGAAGAGGAGGAGGGAAACTAGAGAAAAAAAAAATAAGGGAGAGGGGCAGAGAGGAGGAGGGGAGGAGAAAGGGAAACGGGAAATGGAAGAGGAGAAAGAGGAGGGGGTGAATGAATGAAGAGTGAGAGGGAAGGAAAGGGAAGAGAAAGATTAAAGAGAAAAGTTCAGAAAGGGAAACGAAAAAGGGAGGAAGGAAGAAAATAGAAGACGAAACGATGAGAGAGAAGAAGAAGAAAAGGAAAAGAGAAGAAGAAAGGAGAAAAGAGAAGAAAGGAAAAAACAGGAGAAGAGAAGAAAAAGAAAAGAGAAAAGAAGAGAGAGAGGAATGCAGACACCCCCATCCGACGGGAAAAAAAAAGTGATGATGCCGCAGACACGGAGCGTATATCCACGTCCCTTTCGCCCCCCCTACCCCCCTCCCCACCGCCATTTCCCCCTTCATACCTCTCCCCCCCCCTTCAAAGCTCTCCCTCCCCTGCGCAGAGGCAAAAAGGAGACAGTTTAATTTTTCACCTCTGCCAATGTTACTCCCTTTATCCCCGTCCACTTGCGTTTGTTCTTCCTTCGCTTCTCCTCTCTTCCCCCTTTCCCGTTCAATTATTCCCTACCGTTTCTTTCTTGTGTTCTCTTTTACTTTTCCTTTCTTTCCTTTTCTTTCACTTTCATATTCTCTTTCTTCTTTCCTCTGTCTTCTCTCTCTCTCTCTTGTTTTTTATTTTCATCTCTCTCTCTCCCCTTCTGAACAATTCTTCAGTTACATTCCTTCTGTAGCAGCAAATACTTTTATAGTTTGGTTACTTTTAAACTCTACACAAAAATGACAGTGGATTATTTCTGTCTGTCTGTCCCTCTATTCTGCCTCCCCGCTTCTCTCTTAATATATATACAGATGCCAGCCTCTACACAGGTACGTTCTCAAACTGACAGACTGACAGACACATATCCCGTGTCATTCCCCCCCTCCCCACCTTCTGTCTCTCTCTACCTCTGTTTCTATATGTGTCTGTCTGTCTGTTCCGCTTCCCCCCTCACTTTCACTCTACCTCTCCCTCTATAGCTAGCCCTCCCCCTCTCTCCAATTCTATCTCCCCCTCCCCCTTCCTCTCTCTCTCTCTCACTCTCTCTCTCTCTCTCTCTCTCTCTCTCTCTCTCTCTCTCTCTCTCTCTCTCTCTCTCTCTCTCTCTCTCTCTCTCTCTCTCTCTCTCTCTCTCTCCCTCTCTCTCTCCTTCGCACTCTCTCCTCTCTCTCTCAACTCTCTCCTCTCTCTCTCCTCTCTCTCTCTCTCTCTCTCTCTCTCTCTCTCTCTCTCTCTCTCTCTCTCTCTCTCTCTCTCTCTCTCTCTCTCCCTCTCCCTCTCCCTCTCCCTCTCCCTCTCCTCTCCCTCTCCCTCTCCTCCCACCCTCCCTGCATGACACGCAACGTACAAATTGAATCATTGGCTGTCTTCTAAACTCACCCTCCAGAACCGTAATAAACGCCGACATCTTCAGCAATCCGCTACCCACCATCCTATCCCCCAACCCCCCCCCCTCCAAAAAAAAGGAGAAAAAGAAAAAAAAGTAAGGAAAAAATACAAACATGCTTTGATCTCTATCATAAACAGAGAGATGTTTGCTCACGATAAGTCATCTTCTCTCTTAACAAACGCGTGACATATCTCACTTTCTTTTTGCGCAGGGCGTTTGTTGAGGTAAAAAATAGTGACAAACTGCTATACATAATTGTATATAAGATAATCCCTCAAAAGGGAGAGTGATGAGATGAAAAATATATATATAAAAAAGATAAGGGATAGAGGGAGGAAGGAAGGGAAGAAGGACGGTAAGGAAGGGAAGAAGAGAGGGTAAGGGAGGGAGGAAGAGAGGGTAAGGGAGGGAGGAAGAGAGGGTAAGGGAGGGAGGAAGAGAGGGTAAGGGAGGAAGAGAGGGTAAGGGAGGGAGGAAGAGAGGGTAAGGGAGGGAGGAAGAGAGGGTAAGGGAGGGAGGAAGAGAGGGTAAGGGAGGAAGAGAGGGTAAGGAGGGAGGAAGAGAGGGTAAGGGAGGGAGGAAGAGAGGGTAAGGGAGGGAGGAAGAGAGGGTAAGGGAGGGAGGAAGAGAGGGTAAGGGAGAGAGGAAGAGAGGGTAAGGGAGAGAGGAAGAGAGGGTAAGGGGGAGAGGAAGAGGGAGTAAGGGAGAGAGGGAGAGGGGGTAAGGGAGAGAAGAAGAGAGGGTAAGGGAGGGAGGAAGAGAGGGTAAGGGAGGGAGGGAGAGAGGGTAAGGGTGAGAGGAAGAGAGGGTAAGGGAGAGAGGAAGAGAGGGTAAGGGAGAGAGGAAGAGAGGGTAAGGGAGAGAGGAAGAGAGGGTAAGGGAGGGAGGAAGAGAGGGTAAGGGAGGGAGGAAGAGAGGGTAAGGGAGGGAGGAAGAGAGGGTAAGAGGAAATAGGAAGAGAGGGTAAGGGAGGGAGGAAGAGAGGGTAAGGGTGAGAGGAAGAGAGGGTAAGGGAGAGAGGAAGAGAGGGTAAGGGAGGGAGGAAGATATTTGATTTGATAATATTTATTTACAGAACAGCGTACATGCCCTGTAAAAAGCCAGGGTAAGATGCTACCACATCTATCCAACTGGCTATGCTTATATTTATGTAAAGGGCTATTAGTCAAACGTTAGTTCTACATGCCTGAAGGACTGTGTCATTATGCATACATTATTCACATATCATTTAGTTGGTAAAAAAAACTTTTATATCCCTAATCATATCGAAGACAAGACCAGTGTCTATGATAAAATTAATATAAGCAATAAGTGCTGGTCTCTGGACAGTGCTATTTGATCGACAGGATGCAGTTTTTGAGCGACAAAGTAATGTGTAAGATTATACGACTTGGGCGCCTTGCACATCTTACACTGGTGATATGTAACTGGCTTTGCCTTCAAAACTGCATCCTGTACATAATGTATAGTGTATTGATACCCTATGCGTAGCCTGGTTAGCATGACCTGCTGTCAATCGTAGACTTTGTATGGTTTGTCAGCATCACATGACCCGACAATATTTTCATAATGCCAGATGGTACCATGTCCACTTTTCTTCAGTTTTTCGGTGGTCCATACCTGGCCCTCATAATCTCGAAGACAGCTGATAACACGTTTTTCCAATTGACTGATAGATAGCGGTAATGTATAATATGGTTCTTCATAGGAAAATGATTGTTTTGCTAACTTATCTACGTTGTCACAGGTTGATATTCCTATATGAGAAGGTATCCAGTATAGTGACACTTGTATATCCTGTTCGGATTGGCTAGCAATTTGGTGAATGGTATTGATAGTTCCCATGTTTTCTGGACTAAATGTTTTAAGTCTATATAGTGCATCATGGCTGTCAGAGAAGACAGTTAGGTGTCGCTGCTGTTCAGTCCCTTTTTTGACGGCATGGTATATTGCTACTGACTCGGCATCAGTTGTGCTTGTCCAGTTGTAAATTCGCAGACTTTCTTGAAGAGCAATGTCAGGAATTAGTACACCAATCAGTAGATCAGTAGAAGCATCACAGTAGATTGCAAGTAGGGGGGGGTACCCTGATGGGGGTGGAAATTTTCATATATATATTTCAAGTAATGGCCATTTAACTCTGTTATTGAAGTCATGGATCTTGGCCCTGTTAATTTATCAATATGAACGTTAACATGTGATCTATGCCATGGTGAATTAAGCGTTGCTTCTGGGATGTTGTTAAAATCATTGTTCCACACACTGAAGCTGAGAATAGTCTGGGCAGTCTTGGCCTTCCATTCCAAGTTTGACTTTATGAGATTGGAGTATCGAGGCCGCCGGACATGCCTAACCCTACAATTAATCTCTTTAAAAAATGCAAGGGAAATCTGAGGTTTGGACTGAATCTGCAAAAGTCTGATGCCGAGTATGGTGTTGACCCAAGTAATACGGCTGCGAACTGACGGGAGGTCAAGCTCTTTCCCCATGACAAGAACTTTAGCAGTTATTGCGCAACCCAAAATGACTCTCGTGGCCTTGTTCTGTAAGATTTCAAGGGGTCTGAGAACATTTTGTGGCAACGTACTAAGAACCGGGATCGCATAATCTATCACGGACCTAACAAGGGAAATTTTACAGATCATTTTGATCCATCGATCGTCACGTGACCGTTTCCAAGGCCCACTGGAGGTTGCCGTTGCTAAAGGAAGAGCGCAAAAAATGCTCCATCTGCTTGAACATTTTTATCCAATCTTTCATTTCCCCGTTGGACTCTTGCTTTTCTGCTGCGGCGAGAAAGAGAGAGAGAGAGAGAGAGAGAGAGAGAGAGAGAGAGAGAGAGAGAGAGAGAGAGAGAGAGAGAGAGAGAGAGAGAGAGAGAGAGAGAGCAATGAGGAAAGACAAAGAGAGAAAGTGAGAAAGAGAAAGAGAGAGAGAAAATACACAGAGAGAGAAAGAAAGAAAATTGATAAAGAAAAAAGAAAGAAAATTGATAAGGAAAAAATAAAGAGAAACATATTAAAAAGAGAGAAAAAGGAAACAAAAACGAAAAAGAAAAAGGAGATACAAGAAACTAAAACCATCGCAAGAGAAAACGAACAAAGAATAGACATGAGTAAGAAAAAAAAAGAAAAAAGAAAAGAAAAAAAAAAGAAAAAAGAAAAGAAAAAAAGGAAAAAAAAAGTATTATTAAGTATTTAAAATCTTCCGCCACATGTCCGCGTAACTATTCCGCGTTGTTCTAGGGGGGGTTAGGGGGGGGGGGGTAAAATGTTAAAATAAATTCGGAATTTGTAAAAATAAACGTTGCCTGAGGGCTTCTAGGACCACGCCCAGCCCCAAGGGATGGCGACCGGGAGGGAAGAGGAGAAGGAAAAGGAGAAGGACGGGAGAAAAAAAAGAGAAAGGGCGATGAAGTAGGATGGAGGAGGAGGAGAACAAAAGTAGTAGCAGGAGGAAGAGGAGGAGGAGAAAAGAAGTTGGTGGAGGAAGAGGAGGAGGAGAAAAGAAGTTGGAGGAGGAAGAGGAGGAGGAGACAAGAAGTTAGAAGAGGAGGAGGAGGAAGAACAAGAAGAGAAAATGGAGAAGTGAAATAAAGAAGAACAAGAAAAAAACAAAAAACAAGAAAGATACATAAATCGAAAGAGACCAAAGGATCGTGGAGGAAAAAACAAAACAAAAAAACAGACAAACACATCTGTCAGATTTCTCAACCAACGAAGTACTTGAAACATCATCATCATCAACATTCTTTTCTTCCTCCATTTCCGGTTAAAATACGCAACTAGATATATAAGGATATACGACCGACATATTTTTCTTACTTATCACTATTACCTTTAATCAGATAATCCCAAGGAAAAGAAATATTAACAATAATAAAATGTGAATTTGTAAAAAAAAAAAAAAAAAAAAAAAAAAAAAATAATAATAATAATAAAAAATAATAATAATAATATAATCTCTTTCTCACTTTCTCTTTCCTCATCGCTCCCTCTCTCTCTCTCTCTCTCTCTCTCTCTCTCTCTCTCTCTCTCTCTCTCTCTCTCTCTCTCTCTCTCTCTCTCTCTCTCAGCACCTCCTCCAGCGCCAGCTCCTGCTCCAGCTCCTCCCTCGCCGCAGCAGGAAAGCAAGAGTCCAACGGGAAACGAAAGATTGGATAAAAGTGTTCAAGCAGATGGAGCATTTTTTTGCGCTCTTCCTCGAGCAACGGCAACCTCCAGTGGGCCTTGGAAACGGTCACGTGATAATCGATGGATCAAAATAATCTGTTAAAGTGCATTTACCTGGAACATGAAGTCAAAACACAAACATGAAATTGACTATCAGTGCCAACTTTTAGATGAGGCTGATGCACCATTTGCAAGACACGAACTTCTTGCAGCCATGAAAACTAGTAACTCCGAATATAATCTAACACACACACACACACACACACACACACACACACACACACACACACACAGTTCTTTGTACAGCACAATACAAAAGGGAAAACGAGGAAGCAAAATAGGCGGACGGAGGAGAAAAGGTATAGGAGAGGGGGAGAAAAGGGAGGATGAGGGAGCGAAAAGGGGAGAGAAAGGAAAAAGGCGACAGAAAAGGGGGAGAGGAAGAGGGGGTAATGATAAAAAGCTAATCACACCTTCACCTCCGGTTGCCAAGGTTGTGGTAGTGTCTTCAAGGCAGTATAGGTCGTGGAAAGTTTATAAAGGGTTATAGTGGTTGTGGAAATGTTGTTTTAAGGTTGCAGCGGTTGAGGAAATGTTTTAAGGTTGCAGCTGTTGTGGAAATGTTGTTTTAAGGTTGCAGCGGTTGTGGAAATGTTTTAAGGTTGCAGCGGTTGTGGAAATGTTGTTTTAAAGTTGCAGCGGTTGTGGAAATGTTGTTTTAAGGTTGCAGCGGTTGTGGAAATGTTTTAAGGTTGCAGCGGTTGTGGAAATGTTGTTTTAAAGTTGCAGCGGTTGTGGAAATGTTTTAAGGTTGCAGCGGTTGTGGAAATGTTTTAAGGTTGCAGCGGTTGTGGAAATGTTGTTTTAAGGTTGCAGCGGTTGTGGAAATGTTTTAACGTTGCAACGGTTGTGGAAATGTTGTTTTAAGGTTGCAGCGGTTGTGGAAATGTTTTAACGTTGCAACGGTTGTGGTACCGTTGTTTTAAGGTTGTAGTTATAATGGTTGTGATAGTGTTTATATTTACAGCGGCTGACGCGTCGTTTAAGTTTTAAATGGTTGTGGTCCTGTTTTGAATCTGTAATGGCTGCGACAGTATTACCTAAATTGTGGTGATATTGCAAATATTGCTCTCTCTGTAGGACTACCAACATTGAGAAGGTTGTGTTCACAGTAGGCCTACTCAAGCTTCAAAAGCGATAGTGAGTCTCCGGTTGTAACAACATCAGCAATATTGAGGTAGGTGGGGTACTGTTGCCTCGGAAGAATGGTGCGAAGGAGAGATGAAAGAGAGGGGGGAGGGGAGAAGGGAATGCAAAGAGGGGAAAAAAGGACTTAAGTTAGAGATGGACCAGAATAGAAAAGACAGCGGGTGGGGGATGAGTGGTAAATAGGTTGTGAGCGTTGGGGAAGAAAAAGGAACCAGAAGAGAAGTAACGAAAATAGGGTGGAAAATATGGAAAGGAGGAGCAAAATAAAAATGCGGAGAGGGGAGGAGGAAGAGAAAAGAAAGAGGAAATATAAAGGGAAATAAATAAAAAAAAGAAACATTGACAGAAACGACTGGGAAGAAAATCAAGATGAGAGAAGCGAAGGGAAATTGAGGAATTAAGATAAAAGAATAGAAAATGGAAAAAAAAGAGAATTCAAGATGGAAGAGGACAACACAAAGAAACAATTATATACCCATCCCTTCTAGCATTATATTGCCACGCAGCGTACGGGGAGAAACGGCCCTCTGTTTGTGCGGAGTGACACTGGTTTTACTAAGTTGGGGGCATTTTGTTAAGAAAAGGGAAGAGCTTGATTCAAAAGAAAGGGCTAAGAGGTGGAAGAGGAAGACGGGGAGGAGGAGAAAGAGGAGAAGGAGCAGGAGAAGAAGGAGAAGGAGAAGGTAAAAGGGATGGATTAAATGGATGAAACGAGTGAGAAAAGTGAAGAAAATGTCAGCAGAAAGAATAAGAGAAACATAATGATGGATAACCTAAACTAAGATTTCTAAAAATGTAATCAAATAAGCAAGGGTGATTAGCTAAGCCTGCCAGGTTGAACAAAGATGGGGGAGGAGGGGGGGGGTGTCAAAGCGCAAGCAGAGGGCCACGCAGAAGTGGGCCAAGGTGCCAGGAACGCGAACGGCAAGCCACCCCAAATAGTACCCAAGCACCTAGGATGGAATTCGGACAGGATACGCCGCCGCCAACGGAGACAGTCACGGCGACAGATGACTCAAGACGACATCTCCGTGTGACGCGGTGACGCAACGGACACAAAACGCGAGCGAGTGACGTAAGAGGACGTGACGCGGGGTTACGGGACGTGACACCGCCAGGCCGTGACCGAAGTGTGTGTGTGTGGGGGGGGGGGGCGGACGGGAAGGGTGGGGAGCGGAAGGGAAGGGAGGGGGTGCGCCCTTGGCTCGGCTGCAAAGCGGCGGGAGGGAGGACAAGCAAAGGGAAAGAGAAAGATAAGTAGATAGATTAGATACAATTGATAGCCAGAAAGAGCAGAGAGAGAGAAAAGAGGAGAGAGAGAGAGAGAGAGAGAGAGAGAGAGAGAGAGAGAGAGAGAGAGAGAGAGAGAGAGAGAGAGAGAGAGAGAGTGAGAGTGAGAGAGATAGAGAGTGGAAGTGAGAGAAAGAGAGAGAGAGATAGTTGTCGACAACAAAAACAAAGGCAAATGTACGCACGAATACCGATAAAATCAACGCATTACTATCAATCACGTGAAAAATACATATACGCAACACCTCACATTGTTGTCTCTCAACCAGGCGCAATAAATCACACTTACACACATGCACACACACACACACACACACACAAATATATACACACACATAACTCAACTCAAGAAAAAAATCAAATCCACCTCACCACATAAATAGTCTCTTAGCATTTATATCCCCAATCTCTTTCTCCTCACCTCCTGTACGCGCAGTCTCTCCCCCTCCCCTCCCTCCCCCTCCCCACGTGGTAGTAAGCCCGCCCCCATTCATTTCGACGAGTTATTTGGACGCCATCCAGCAGTACGTTCCCCCTCCCACTCCCCTCCACCCTCCGTCTCCCCTCCACCCATTTACCTAAGTCACCTCCCTCCCCACACCTACTCCTTCCATCTCCGAACCACCTCCCTCCCTTCCCTCCCTCTCCCCACCACCCCCTTCGTTCACATTGCCTTCCATCTGCCTTCCCCCCCTCTCCCATCTCGGTGCCCACTATAATCCCCTCCCCTTTGTCTCCCTCTCTCATCTCCCTTTCTTCCCCTTCCTCCCTCTCCCTCTCCCTCTCCCTTCCCCCATCTCTTCTTCCTTTTCCCTTTCTCTCTTATCTCCCTTCCCATCATTTCCCCTCCCCTCCCCTCTGCTTATCTCTTCCCTCCATCTCCCTCCGCCTTGCCTCTATCTCCCCAAACCCTTCCCTCCAT
>NC_091589.1:21322393-21327393 GCF_042767895.1 Penaeus vannamei
TTAACTTTTCCTCTCTAAACAATCAGAAGGTTTCACTTTTTCCCTCCTAAAGCCCTGTTCTAATCTCGTCACTTGCATATTTTCGCACAACAGATGGCGGGTGGTACTGCAAGGCGCCCGAAACTCCTGTTATTGCAAGTGTGACCGTGCGAACAGGGTCCAAATCTGCATTACTTTTCTTAGTATGCTCGCCTGACTTATAATCATTATCGTTATCATTATTATCATTATTGTTATTATTATCATCATTATCATCATTACTATTAATATCATCATTACTAGTATTATCATCATTACTAGTATTATCATCATTACTAGTATTATCATCATTACTAGTATTATCATCATTGCTAGTATTATCATCATTACTATTATTACCATCATTACTATTATTATCACTACTAATTTTATGATCAGAATTAGTCGTAAGTAGTAGTAGCAGTAGTAATAGCATCATTATTACTATCACTATTACTATCATCATTATCATCAATACCATCATTGCATAGCCGGTGGTCGCTACATCGACGAGTTTCTCGGTCAATTGAGGTGCATGTGGGCTACACTGATTCCCATCACTTCACACTGAGTATACTCTTCAACCAAGACGTGGCGAGTAACTGCGGGCTGGGAATCGTGTCTTTCGTACCAGAAACTATGATAAAACTTAGAATTATCTTAATCGTTACCTGAAGGTTATGAATTGTTCTCGTTTTCTCTCCCTCCCTCCCTCTCTCTCTCTCTCTCTCTCTCTCTCTCTCTCTTCTCTCTTCTCTCTCTCTCTCTCTCTCTCTCTCTCTCTCTCTCTCTCTCTCTCTCTCTCTCTCTCTCTCTCTCTCTCTCTCTCTCTCTCTCTCTCTCTCTCTGTCTCTCTCTCTCTCTCTCTCTCTCTTTGTGTATGTGCATGTATTTGGATGGACGGGTGGTTGAAAGGATGGAATGATGGAAGGATGGATGGATGATTGGATAAGTAGATATATAGATAGATCGATAGATGGATGGATTAGATTGGAGGGGATAGAGTGGCCTAACTGACGGCGAGACGGATGGATGGACAAACAAATGAAAGAACGAACAGACGAACGGAGGAATGAATGAAGAGGCGACTGGAGTGAGCGCGCGGCCCGAGGGAGCCTGACCCCGCGGCCGCCCCTGCATCGGCGTGGGAGTTCGAGCGAAGCGGCGGCGGCGGCGGCTCCCACAGGCGACCACGGAGAGCGACGACGAACCGCCACGACAAACCAAAGTTCACGAACCTGCCTCGCGACGGTTCACACACGCCGCCGAGAAAAAGGTCGCGGAACCAACACTCCTAACCCTTCCGCCACCGCCCCCCCTCCCCCTCTGCTACCCCCACCCACCGGTACCCCAACCTCTCCAGCCCCATCGCACCCCCAGTCGGGTGTCCCCCCTCCCCCTCCCCCTCTGCTACCCCCACCCACCGGTACCCCAACCACTCTAGCCCCATCGCCCTGACCTTAACCAGAGGAAAGGTCAACGACATGAGATCCACGCCATCGAGGTGAATCCTTAAGGTCAGCTGGTCATGAGCATAACGTCACGATTTCATGACATGCACGTAGCCTACACACATAGGACTACGCTTATTGCGTGTGTGTGTGTGTGTGTGTGTGTGTGTGTGTGTGTGTGTGTGTGTGTGTGTGTGTGTGTGTGTGTGTGTGTGTGTGTGTGTGTGTGTGTGTGTGTGTGTGTGTGTGTGTGTGTGTGTGTGTGTGTGTGTGTGTGTGTGTGTGTGTGTGTGTGTGTGTGTGTGTGTGTGTGTGTGTGTGTGTGTGTGTGTGTGTGTGTGTGTGAACCATTCCTGAAACACAGAGAGGCATAGTAACATCGACAATAACAACAATAATTATAATAACAACAACAATAATAATGATAACTACGACAATAACAATATATAAATTTTCCATCTGTATGACTGTTGTCAATTATTCCTTCGAATATTCACTAAATGTTTAAAGATTGACGAATGGAATCAGGTTTCTCTCTCTCTCTCTCTCTCTCTCTCTCTCTCTCTCTCTCTCTCTCTCTCTCTCTCTCTCTCTCTCTCTCTCTCTCTCCCCCTGAACATCCACATCCAACATTCACACCCGAAATTGCCCATCCAGGGCGTCCCTCGTGGGCACACCGGGGGCGCCTCGCCCTCGTCAGGCGCAAGTGGCCGTCAGCGAGCACGTATCATCATGCGGTCATGCGGCGAGATATTGCCTGATAATGGCCAAAAATTGCGGTCGGTGCCGGGGAAGCTAAAGAAAGCTGTGCATGCCAAGTGTCTGCCAGCCTTGGGGAGGACAGCATGGTCAGCTGGCCCTCGGTCAATCGCCTTTTGGCCACCGTCTTATTTACGAAATAAACAATTTGTGATATCCATACGTGCAACCATACATACACACATACATATCTGTCTATCTACCTAATTTGTAATATCCATACATACACAAATACATACACACATACATATCTGTCCATCTACCTAATTTGTGATATCCATACATGCAACCATACATATCTGTCCATCTACCTAATTTGTGATATCCACACATACACAAATACATATCTATCTCCCTACCTAATATGCATACACACAGACATATCTATCTAATTGAAGTCATTGTGCGTGTGCATGTGTGTGCTCATTCGAATGTATTCTACGCCCTTTCTATATATAGTAAACAGACCCCACATTATAGACATGACGATGAAGAATGGAATTGTGTCGAACAAAAAACACGTGTGTTAATGAATATTAGTTAAGTGAGTCAGGCATACGCACGCTCTCGCCCATTCACTGGATCATCAATTTTGAATCAACAGCCAAATACTAACCGATACCGAACTTTAATCTAACTCTCTCTTTTACCGGTTTGGTTGTTTCATAAGGCTTCGCTTTGGGTGAAGGAGATGCGATAGATGGAGTGGGATCGACGGCGAGTCAGCTGATCTTTCGGGGGAGGATGGGACTCCTCCCTGAACTCTGGGATGTGGGTGATGCGAAGAGGATGCTGAGGCCGATGCTTAATTTCTTGCATCTCTTCTCTTCTCTTCTCTCTCTTCCTTCTCTCTCTCACTCTTTCTCCGTCCCTCTCTCTCTCACTCTTTCTCCGTCCCTCTCTCTCTCTCTCTCTCTCTCTCTCTCTCTCTCTCTCTCTTTCTCCGTCCCTCTCTCTATCACTCTTTCTCCGCCTCTCTCTCTCTTTCTCCCTCCCTCTCTCTATCACTCTTTCTCCCTCTATCCCTCTCTCTCTCACTTTCTCCCTCCCTCTCTCTCTCATTCTTTCTCCCTCCCTCTTCTCACTCTCTCTCTCTCTCTCTCTCTCTCTCTCTCTCTCTCTCTCTCTACCCCCCACTTTTCTTACTATCTTTCTCTTTCTCCCCCTCTTAGTCCCTCCCTCTCTCTCACTTTCTCACTCTTTCTCTCTTACTTTCTCCCTCTCTCTCTCTCTTTCTTTCTCCCTCCCCTCTGTCTCACTCTTTCTCCTCTCTCTTCTCTATATATATATATATCTCTCTTAGTTCCCCCCTCTTCTCACTCTTTCTCCTCCCCTATTCTCACTCTCTCTTTCTCCCTCCCTCTTCTCACTCTCTCTCTCTCTTTCTCATTCCCTCTTCTCACTCTCTCTCTCTTTCTCCCTTCCTCTTCTCTCTTTCTTTCTCCCTCCCTCTTGTCACACTCTCTTTCTCTTTCTCCCTTCCTGTTCTCACTTTCTATCTCTCTCTCTCTCCCTATTCTCATTTTCTCTCTCCATCTTATCACTCACTCACTCTCTCTGTCTTCTTTCACTCTCTCTCTCTCTCTCTCCCTCTCTTTCTCCTTCTTCTCTCACCCTCTTTTTCTCCTTCTCTCATTCTCTTTTTCTCTCTCTGCCTCTTCTCATTTTTTTTCTTTATCCCCCTCCTCTCTCGCTCTCTTTTTCTCTCCTTCACTCACTCTCTATCTCTCTCTCTCTCTATTTTCTCTCTCTCTCTCTCTCTCTCTCTCTCTCTCTCTCTCTCTCTCTCTCTCTCTCTCTCTACCACTCTACCACAAACCTTCATGAACACATACACAAATACACATAAAAGAAACACAAACACACACAAACAATCAGACACAGACACACGCACCCACACTCCCGTCCCCGCCCCTAAACACACAGACACAAACAAGACCGAACACCTTATAAAAACACCACCAAAAGAGTGACCCCAGCATCTCCAAGCGAGAGGAAAGGGAAGGTGTACACGAGGCCTCCGTCACACCCCTCTCCCCCTCCCCCCAACAATTAGACACTTCAAGAGAACCTGGTTACCCCCCACCCCCTGAAAACTGAGTTTGTGTGTGTGTGTGTGTGTGTGTGTGTGTGTGTGTGTGTGTGTGTGTGTGTGTGTGTGTGTGTGTGTGTTTGTGTGTGTGTATATGTGTGTATGCTTTTGTGTGTATATGTGTGTATGCTTTTGTATGCATATGTGTGTATGCTTTTGTGTGTATATGTGTGTATGCTTTTGTGTGTATGCTTGTGTGTGTGTGTGTGTGTGTGTGTGTGTGTGTGTGTGTGTGTGTGTGTGTGTGTGTGTGTGTGTGTGTGTGTGTGTGTGTGAGAGAGAGAGAGAGAGAGAGAGAGAGAGAGAGAGAGAGAGAGAGAGAGAGAGAGAGAGAGAGAGAGAGAGAGAGAGAGAGAGAGAGAGAGAGAGAGAGAAAGAAAGAGAGAGAGAGAGAGAGAGAATGAAAAATGCGAAACACGAGAAGAAAATTTCGTGAAAGCCCTGGTACAGCTTCCCGAGCCCTTCCTTCCTCCCCTCCCCCCCTCCTCCCCCAACACCTGTGTACGATGAACCCAATCAATAAAAAAATATCTAATTGAAACGTTCACGAATCCCCAAATAGCATCACAGGAGATCCGAGCTACATTTTCTCAGTGTGAAGAGACATCTAACAAAGCTTGCGTTCTCTCCTCCACTCTTCTGTTTCTCCCACAGCCGAGGACAGAGGCGCGTGTCTGTGG